>NC_057393.1:46042512-46205802 GCF_019320065.1 Cervus canadensis
TGAGTCAGAAGGAGAAAGATAAATACCGTATTCTAACACATATATATGGAATCTAGAAAAATGGTGCTGAAAAATTGAATTACAGAGCAACAATGGAGAAACAAACATACAGAATAGACATACAGACATGGGGAGAGGGGAGGAGAGGGTGAGATATATGGAGAGAGTAACATGGAAACTTACATTACCATATGTAAAATAAACAGCTGACAGGAATTTGTTGTATTTTTCTGGAAACTCAAACAGGAGCTCTGTATCAACCTAGAGGGGTGGGGTGAGGAGGGAGATGGGAGGGAGGTTCAAAAGGGAGGGGATATATGTATACCTATGGCTGGTTCATTTTGAGGTTTTACAGAAAATAGCAAAATTCTGTATAGCAATTATCCTTCAATAAAAATAAGTTAATTTAAAAAATAGATGCAGCCTATTGAAAACATGCAATGCTTTGTAGAGTTAGAATGTTTTGTTCCATTAAAGAGCACTGTGTAGGATTCTTTCTCTGGTTCTCACTTTCCTTTTACTGTCTCTATTTTTGACTCAAGCACACCTGCAGCTCTCCAAGCAACAATGTTTGGAGCTTATATGAGAATTATCCATCAGTAGCGTCACTGGGTAGTTCATTTTTGTGAGAAGCAGCATCAAAAAGCTTTCAGATAAGTATCAGTCAAGGCATGGTCTGGTATGCCACATACCTCAAAATTGCCTAGGAAACTTCTTATAATTTTGATTTCCTATAACTGCTAATATAAAAACTGGGGGAAGAAGCAAGAGAATGTTTATTCTAAACATGTTACGCACTATCTCTATTGCAAGTAAAAAAAGTGAAAAGTGGAATCGCTCAGTCATGTCCGACTCTGCGACCCCATGGACTGTAGCCTATCAGGCTTCTCTGTCCATGGGATTTTCCAGGCAAGGGTACTGGAGTGGGTTGCCATTTACTTCTTCAGAGGATCTTCCCGACCCAGGAATTGAACCAGGGTCTCCTGCATTGCAGACAGACGCTTTACCCTCTGAGCCACCAGGCAAGTAAAGCTGATAACAACTACTCATTAGGGGAAAAAATTTCTGATTTAATGAAACATTTTTTTCTGTGTTTACATTGTTCATGCTGTGATTTTTACCTACTGGACTTCAGTTTTGAACACTAGAAACATTCCCTATGGTGACCTCTGCACCATATAATAATGTTCACTCATTTTCTTTAATGAGTTTAATGTTAACTCAAGGATATTAGACACTTAAATGTTTCAGGTCAAGGAAACATTTTTAAACAACTGGATTATTTTGCCAGAAATTGCATTAAATTAAAAGTTAAGGAATGTTGTTAGGAAAAAATTCCTTGATAGAAAGAAAAATATACAAGTAAGATCTAAAAGAAAAGAGTACAACTCTATAATGTTAAATGGTTTGGAAATAGCAGTATGTACTCATTGTTATTTATTTATTTTAAAATGCATATTTCATAAGTTTGGCTGCAAAAAAAAAAAGATTACTGGGAAGCAGTTGCCATTAATGATCTTTAATTATGTATATACACATATTTTGGAGGAGGGAATGGCAACCCATTCCAGTACTCTTGACTGGAAAATCCCATGGATGGAGGAGCCTGGTAGGCTACAGTCCATGGAGTCGCTAAGAGTCGGACAGGACTGAGCGACTTCACTTCCACTTTTCACTTTCATGCATTGGAGAAGGAAATGGCAACCCACTCCAATATTCTTGTCTGGAGAGTCCCAGGGACAGAGGAGCCTGGTGGGCTGCCATCTATAGGGTCGCACAGAGTCCGAAACGACTGAAGTGACTTAGCAGCAGCAGCAGCAGCAGCTTACACATATTTGTCTTTAAATTTCTTTTCAAATGAAAGGACTAGAGCTCCTTGGAAAAAATTGCTGAATTTAGGTGAGAGGCAGGAAACGTAAGATGAACTTAGAGCATAATTTTTGTGACAGAAAACAAAGAAATAAACAAACAAAAAATACCAAAGACTAATTATTTTAACAAAAATTCATGAAGCAGGTCTGTAAAGGATCCCATAGGGCAAAGATATGATAATTTCAGCAACAGAAGCAAAACAGTGTCTGCAATTGATTGAGACATATATATTATCTGAACGTCCACGATTTCATAACTATTTTTCAAAAAGAGAAAGCAAGAAAATAATTTGTCACTATAGAAAATAGCTACTTCACCAAATAACCAACTTTGAAAATGGATAAACTAAAGCCATGAAGTCTTTACTTTGATTTGCCTCGTCCAGCTGTTGTCAGGACAACTAGAAAACCATGATTGAGTAAATAGGTTTTTACTACAACATACTTCTGAATTTTAAAATGTTGGTAAATAATTATATCAGAAAATCACCTTTTTATACTCCCTAAGGAAATAACTACTGTCAACAGATGCTAAAACAATTAACTTGAAAACTTGTTTGGGGACTGTACACTCACATGATACTAAAGCATTGCTATCCTAATTATCTGTTCATTATAAGGGAAAAAAGATAACTTTACACTGGAGGGATAAAACTGTCACCATCTGAACCAAATGATCAGTCACTCAAGGTGGAATTTCCAGCATTCTGTGCTTCATAGCCTAATATAAAATGAAATAGGCTACAACTACCTATTTTTATGCTCTTGAAAAAATGCTAAATGATAGTTCCTGAAGCCTTTGCATCTAATTTTTAATTCACAGGCTATGCAAGAAATATAAGAACAAGTTAAATGATACTACAAAGAAGCAATCAGATTTCCAGAATCCTGAACATTTTAAAGGAAAACAGATGTTCTTTCTCCAACAAGTCAAGGTTTTAAATAAAAAAAAATCATAAATGGTAACTCTCTTAAAAATAAAACTATTTTGATATTGATTCAATCAGCCTATGATAAAAATACTATTTTGCTTTAGTTATCAAGGAAATTTGAATGGGGATTGAGTACTAGATGAAAATAAGAGAATTTTACATTCTGCTATATTAACAAAAAACTTTCAAGAGATGTATACTATCATTTCATGACTGCATAATTGATTCAAATACTTCAATACATTAAAAGAAGCAAATATGGCAAATGTTGAAATTTGTTAAACCTTAATGATAGGTTTTATCAGATTGACTAAATCTCTATGATATATATAGAGAGAGCGAGAGAGGTTATATACATAAAATTATGTATACAGAATATATAAAAATTTGTGCATAAAATTATATATGAATTACACATAGTTTATATTATAGATATTTATATACATTTATATGATTCATATATATATATATGAATTTTTCACACAAATATTTTAAAAGATTTAATTTTATGGCATCTTTAATATTTTCTTACTTACTATACTTTGGATTAACTTTGACCTCCCAATTGCTACTACCTAACTTGTAAACCCAGCATTGTTGGTCTGTAATCCAGGTTTCCTTCATTTCTCTACACTTTTGTGGGTCTGGCCAATCAATTATCTTAACTCCATACATACTGTACTCTGCTTTCTATAATTCACAATAAATTAGTAATACCTGGCAAAATTATCACAATAAGCTCCCCATTGATACAGACATAACTATATTGTCTTAGTCTGCCCAGGCTGCTTTAACAAAATACCACCACCAGGCTAAATTATAAACAACAGACGTTCAATGATCACAATTCTGGAGACCAGAAATCCAAGATCAGACTCGAGCATGGTTGATTTATAGTGAGGGGTCTCTTTCTGTTTCATAGCCAGTTCCTTCTCACTGTATCCTCAGATAGTAGAAGAGGCCAGGAAGATCTGTGGGGCCTCCTTTATAAGAGCATTAATCACCTTCATGATGGCTCATGATCTCAGCACCTCTCCAAGGTCTCACATCCTAATACCATCCACAGGGCATTAGGTTTTCAACACATGAATTTGGGGGAGTCAGTGAACATATAGACCATAGTGACTGGTGAAACAGCAATAAAAAAGAAGAAAGTCTCATGAAAGAACAGACTGCAACCTAAGTACTTATTCAAAGAAACATACTAAAACTGTCACTAGAGTCTCTAGTATTTGAAGCATGAACTACTCTCCCTCTTGCACACCTCCTTGAGCCAAGTAAGTCGGAAACTCAGCTCCAGATTGGTGCACACGACACACAAGCCATTCTCCCACCTCCAAGTTGAAAGTTATGGCAGATTCTAACAGGGTGTGTGACAATAATTGTCATCCTCCCTACCCAGTTAACAGTTGCAGAAGCTAAATTCCAAGTGAGTTTGGCCAGGAGGTTGAACGCTCCATTCTTCCAAGTAGACTCCCCACTCAGAGTTGGGGTTCTACCACAGGTGCAAGACACTGAGAATACTGGTGACAAATTGCCTCTGACTCAGCTCATTCTTAGAGCAGATGTTACATTCTTCTCTGGTGAAAGAAACTTTGTTGTTGTTTAATCACTAAGTCCTGTCTGACCCTTTTGTGACCCCATGGACTGTAGCCCACCAGGCTCCTCTGCCCATGGGATTTTCCAGGCAAGAGTTCAGGAGTGGGTTGCCATATATTTCTCCAGGGGATCTTCCCAACCCAGGAAGCCAATCTGCATCTCCTGCAATGCAGGAGGATTCTTTACTCATTGAGCCAACAGGGAAGCTCAAAAGGAAATTGAACAACCCCCCAAAGCAGATGGTCACAAGTACTCAGATCTTTGCATTTAAAGCAACAGTGCCACTTAGAAAGGAGCCACTATCCTAGCATCAGCTCCAGAGCAAACCTCAGAACTTTGCCCAGGGAATGAGACAGGCCTAGCAGAGCCCTCCTCAATTAGAAACAAAATGTGAGAAAGTTCAAGCTTTAAGGATGTCATCAAAAACAATGGTTTTGGTACAAAGCAATTAAGAGAAGGCCGGTAGCTTTATGAGAGATAGATAATAAATTTTACCATAGTACAAGTTTTCCAGAGAGAAATGGGGAAAGAGTCAGTTAAGAAAGCCCTCCTGGAATGAGAACAAACCTTGAGCACTGACCTCAAATAACCCCTTCAAGGGAGCCTGTATATCACTGGATCTGTCTGTGAAATAATTTATGCTGTAGGACATGGTTGAAAACAAGAGAGCATTCAGCTCATCCAGTACAGCTGGGTGTATTCAGAAAGGATACAGTCAAACAACAACAACAACAACAAAACAAATCAGGCAACAAAAAATGTCTTGGAGAGGGCACAGATTTTGAAATCTAGAAAAATGGGGTAGATGATCTAATTTGCAAAGCAGAAAAAGAGACACAGAGTAGAGAACACAGTTTTGGATACCAAAGGAGAAGGGATAGAGAGGACAACTGGAAGATTGGGACTGATGTCACATGATATTAATATTATGTATAAAATAGACAACTGATGAGAAACTACTATGTAGCATAGGGAACTCTACTCAATGCTCTGTGGGGACCTAAGTGGGAGGGCAATAAAAATATATAGGAGATACTCGCATAGGTATAGTTGAATCACTTTGCTGTACAGTTGAAATTAATGCAACATTGTAAAGCAAATTTACTCCAATAAAAATTTAAAAATAAATAAAATTTTTAAAAAGAATTAAAAAAAGACTGAATACTAGGTTTAAGCTTTTCAGCTAAAGTTTTGAACAAACTGTAACTAAACTTTTAAGATTCATTTACACAAAGCAGTTCAATGTCATTTTAGTACAATTATGCAGATTTACAAAGTAGTTCAGCAAAATCTACCTGATGGGGTATTCTATGGTGTATGTTACTTTTGACATGAGAATTAGTAATGAATGTGGTAGTAAAATTAATTGTTGTATATTGAAAACATTTGTAACTTAGTCTATAACTCTGATTTATAAAATATAGCTTACTTAATAACCAATTCCAAGTACATTTGCATTCAGGAATGCTTTAATTTCCTATTTAACTTTTTAAAACAATATTGTGTTCCACTAAAAACTAAACTTTGCCAGAAAGCTATTTTCTCTAAATAGTGAACTTTTAAATGAACTTATGACAGCATTAAAAATTATGTCAGATGTTTCACTTTTATGGAATCAATTTCTAAAAGTTTATCTGCTGCCAAGATTTTTATGAAAAAATGGAACTCTTAATTGATGATAACTTATTCAAAACATCTGTTGAAATTGAAATAAGTGAAGAATAATTTAAATATTTAGGTAGTTCTTCTAACAGTGTAATACACTAAAAGCTATCATTGCACTTATATTTGTGCTCTGGGGCTGTCATTTTTTTCTGAGTGAACAGCCAGACTTCTCAGAGTATCAGGTAAACTCAGACTTTGCAGCTGAGTCTGTTTCCACTGTTTATAAGAGAAGTTCTCTAAATTATTGACTGTTGCAGTGGCTATTAATACTGCTAAAATATTGATGCATTCTTATTTTCATGTTTTCTGTGATGTCACTGTTATTGTTAGCATGATAGCTCTGATAACATATAAGTGTTATATGTCAATCAATATTTTATGAAATTATACTTTGCATACATGTGCTTCAGTCATGTCTGCTTCTTTGCGACTCTGTGGAAGGTAGCCCACCAAACTCCTTTGTCCATGGGATTCTCCAGGCAAGAATACTGGAGTGGGTTGCCATGCCCTCCTCCAGGGGATCTTCCTGACCCAGGAACGGAACCTGGGTCTCCTGCACTAGCAGGTGGGTTCTTTACCACTGCTGCTGCTGCTGCTGCTAAGTCGCTTTAGTCGTGTCCGACTCTGTGCGACCCCATAGACGGCAGCCCACCAGGCTCCCCCATCCCTGGGATTCTCCAGGCACTAGCACCACCAAATTATACTTTAATTGATTCCTTTTTAAGTATTTAAAATGCAGTAACTAAAATCATATTTTCAAATTTTTATTTCAAAAGGGCTTATTGCAGGATAAGAATGTGTTCCTAAAAACCAAAATCAACTCCAATAGCAAGAATGCTCATAATAATTTTGATAAGAAATATAGCAGAACTATTCATTTTGTGAGCATATTTTGTTTACACCCTAAAGTACTGTTTCTCATTTCTCTTCCTGACTCTATATACTACCAACCTAAAATGGTAGAGCATTTTGAAAGCAACTGGATAAGCCTGGACAGCATTGCCAGACATCCTGCAAACACCCATCAGACTCAACAGCATTCAATATTTCTCTAATTTTCCTTTTGAGCTCACCCTGTATAATGTTTTTGTTTGTTTTGTTTTGTAAGGAAGGAGTTAGTAATGTTGCATGCAGAAGAGTTGAGAGAAAGAGACTTGCACATTAGCCGTCTTTCATATTTAAGCATATTAAATAACAGTCATCTTTACTGAAAATGCTTAGATAAAAGCAGAAGCAGAAAGTAGAAAGTGGAGTCCTGTAGAACCCATCAGAGATTATTTTCATATATTTCTGACAATAATATGTTTTTCAAAATGGAAATCTAGGAGATACTGATGCTGAACTGAATGGGATGCAAAACTATAGCTATAACTAGGATTCTCAAAGGCAAACATTTTGTATGGTTATGCTAAGATTGATAGAAAAAATGTAAATCCATTCAAGATATTTAACCAAAATAGGCATTTGATTATAAGGGGACAGAATGATCTAATAGAATTGAAGAGCACCCAGAGAGTAGAGCTGTGCCTCTAGAGGGTCTGGAGTCTCTGCAGTGCTTCTCTTTGCATATCTGCTCTTTCTGAGTCTGTCTAATAACTAGTAAATTTATTCTCTATCTAGTAATCTATAAATCTTTAGAACTTATCCTGAAGGCAATGGAGAATTTCAGGAACTTTATGAGAGAAAATATGTTCAGATTTATATCTTAGAAAGATGTGTATGACTGTAGAAAGAAACGCTTTCAAACAATCCCTCTTTTCCTCTTTAAAATCCCAAGAAAAGAAAACAAAATCTCCTTTTGGAAAGTTTCTCTTGCCTCACAAACAGCAGGCTCCCAGGAAGTGATTTGCTTGCTGATAGTATGTGTCCCAACTGTACAAATTAAGCATCGCTTCCAAACCAATCTTTTATGCACTAAAAAGCATCCTTTGAATTGTACTTATAGCTTTCATTATGCTCCAGGTGCTCAAATTATTGTGAACTACTTCCTCTGTGAATCGTATTTTGGATACTATATGTCATGGGGAATACACTACAGGGTGATAAATGCAGATATTCTCTGCTAAGGTAAAATCATATTATAATCTTGAGCAACTTTTTTCATTACTTTGAATATATGCATTATCAGGATACAGAGGAAATGTTTTAATGTATGTAAATATTAAATTTATAGGTGCAAATGTTAAGTATAAATATTGAGTTGATGTCTATACTGTATTTTACTTATATTTCATCTTTTTAAATATTTATTTTAGGATGTGTACTTAAATATAAAATTTATTTATTAGTTTTTTTTTTTTTTTTTTTTACTTCATAGGTCATGTAGGGCTGCATTCCAAAGTCTCTGCAGATGAGTGGCAGTCTGCTCTCTGAGATTCTTCTTTGGAGCTTATTCAAATACATATTTCTTAACATCCCTCCTTAAAAATCTGATTCAGTGGGCCTGGGTCCTGTTTATGCAAGTATTATGAAGACTACTGGAGATATTTTCTACCTCCAAATATTTACAGGTTAAAAATGTTTCATACAAGCTCCTTGTATTCCATTATCCCTGACTTACCTGAATATGTATATATATATATACATATATACACCTTTATTCATGCTTACACTGTATGAGCCTTTAGGTGGAAATATCCCTACCTATAGTTTCACCCAATCCTATCTAATTCTATACATAGTATACTTCAAAGAACTTTGAGTCTACACATTCCTGTCAAGTTTGCCTCCTACCAAATCCAAGTATTCCTTTCCATTTTAATTATCACCAACTTTGTCTGTTATACTCATATCTGTAATAAACTACTCTATCCCATCTATGTTCCCCTCCTTCTAATCTACTTCTCATAATACAGATGCAGTCATTTAAAAACATCTATCATGTTATCATGTTTCCACTAGTACCAGTATCAGCTCAGAACCTGTATGTTATAAGCCTTGCAAGAGTTATAGACTTTTTCAACAGTGTACAGTTTTTCTGGAAAATGACCATAGGTCTCTCTAATAGAAGAATTAGTGAATTTTCTATTTTACATGCTTGTCGTGGCATTATTGAGACTTTTTAAAAAGATGATTGAGCTTCCCTTCTATAGGTTGACTCTAGGGCTGAGATCAAACTCAAGTCTGAAAACCTGAGAGAGAAAATTTGATTTTCTATTATGATGCATAGCTTTATCCTTCTATTCACCAACTATTAAAGTTTTTAATGTATATAATTCAAGCAATACCGTTTTTAGCTGCCATCTATCTCACTAAAGTAACTATGTCACTTTTGTGGAATGCTATTACTGCCACTGACAATAGAAGCATCCCCTGTGAGCAACCCTAGCCTATAGAGGAAAGACACCTTTGTCCTTATAAACAATACTGGTACTCCTCTACTCATTAAATTCTATACTGCACTGGTGAAGAGTGTGTCCTTTGGACCTTCCCAGATAATATACTGATGGGTTCTTTGATATTGTAAAATATATCTGTTCCAACATGCTTACCTCTCTGAGCTTTTTGACAAATTTTCAACACTGACAAGATAATTTTTTGGTAACCCATCATTTTATCCAGGCTTCAAGGCGCCATCTCAGTAGTGGCCTGGAACCATCTTTGTGTCCATGTCAGGATATTTAGTCCTAAGACATAGATGACTACCCCTCCACCACCATGGTCCTCTAGCCTTATATTGTGTGTGTGCGTATGTGCTCAGATGTTTCAGTCATATCTGACTCTTTGCGACCCTATGAATTGTAGCCCACTAGGTTCCTCCTCTGTCCATAGGATTCTGCAGGAAAGAATACTGGAGTGGGTTGCTGTGTCCTCCTCCAAGGGATCTTCCCAACCCAGGGATGTATCCCATATCTCCTGTGTTCCTTCATTGTAGGCAGATTCTTTCCTGCTGAGCCACAAGGGAAGCCAAGCCTTACTTTCAGTTCAGTTCAGTTGCTCAGTCTTGTCCGACTCACTTAACCCCAATTCCATCCATCTTCAAAATAAAATTCCAAGTCCATCTCCTAAGGCCGTGTGACTTCTTTGGTAGAAGAGAATGATCTCTTTCCTTCTCAAAATTGTTATAATACTTTCTGACTCATGACATGCTGACATCTGACCATTGTTTTAAGTCTGAGAGCAATGAGAAGAGCTAAGGGCTAACTGCGAGAGATAAATGTTTGTTTAAAACTGATTTTATCTATCACAATTTACCACAGATTAGAATAGTAGCAATTGTGGTGCTACAGTATGGAAAAGGTTATCACTTACTCCACAGTTACAAACAACAGGATCATTTTTGTCACTGAGCTGACTGGTGATCAGTTCCAGAACTGCATCCTGAGTTATCGAATTCTTAGGATCACTTCTGGTATGAAATATCGTCATGGGGGTTCTTTTAGAAGGCAAACATGAATATTAGAGTGTAAGAAGTTTATTTTATAATGGAATCAAGGAAATACTAATAAAGAATGGAGAAATAAAACAGGGAAGTTAACGCAATTAGGTCAGTGTTGTCATCCAAGTGACCTCTGAGGTCATCTAAAGATTAATCCCACTAGAAAACCCCAGGACCCACTGCAACACCTGCATCTTAGGGTTATTCCATCCAATGTTTGAGAAAGTTGTGGTGTTTCTATACCAATCATTGTTTGTCCTTATTTGAGGACTGTGTGGTTTATAACAATGAAGAGGAACTAACTCCCCAGTAATTCCCATCTCACCAGGCTGGAAACATGGGAATCAAGTTAATCAGAGCCATAGTGTCCCAGGCAAACAAATACCCCTGCAGCCTATTGAGAGTGGCCTTGTGGTAAACTAATGGTGGTGGTGGTTTAGTCACTAATTCATATCTGACTCTTGTGATCCCACGGAATGTAGACTGCCAAGGTCCTTTGTCTGTGAGATTTCCCAGGCAAGAATACTGGACTGGGTTACCATTTCCTTCTCCAGGGAATCTTCCCAACCCGGGGATTGAAACCAAGCCTCCTGCAATGCAGGAGGAGTCTTTACTGACTGAGCCACCAGGGAAGCCTGGTAAACTAGTGAAAGGGTATCAAATAAATTGGTTGCTGACAGTATCTGCTGCATAATTTTCTGTCAGATAAGCTCAAGTTTCTCAACTTCATTTCTTTCTGTACCTCACAGAAATAAAAATATGTGTGTAAAACTTATTTCTGAAACCTTTTTATGGACAGAAAAGAAAGTAAACAAAAATAACAGAGTATTTACAAAAAGCAAACAAAATATGTCACTAGTTTTCTTTACATGTAAACACTTCAGTATGTTGGATTCATATTTCTTGGCTTCCAATCATTTGCATCAGGGATAGATTTACAAAATCTCAGATTTAGCTCTGCACTAATTTGGTTGACATTGGTGTCAACCAATGTCATTGCTGTCAACCTAGCCATTGGTGGCTAGGTCTAGTTTCTGATTCTCTTGTTTCCACTTCTTAGATTCTCTTTGTTTGTAGCTCCAGTTTCTTCTAAACCCTGAGCTATTATTTGGTCATTTTCATTATGCATTCTGTCTTCGTGTTCACTCCCAAGGACCGAGCCTAGAATGGTCAGGGCCAGAGAAAGTGGACCTGGGTGGTAACTTGTCTGAGTGTGTTAGTCACTCAGTTGTGCCCGACTCTTTGCAACCTCATGGACTGCAGCCCACCAAGCTTCTCTGTCCATGGAATTTTCCAGGCAAGGATACTGGAGTGGGTAACCATTTCCTTCTCAGGGGATCTTCCTGGCTCAGGGATCAAACGCAAGTCTCCTACACTGCAGGCAGATTCTTTATCGACTGAGCTACCAGGAAGCCCAACTTGTTTGAAGGAAATCACAATAGAAATAAGGTTGCATTGTCATATTTATTTCTAATACAGTTACAGGCAAATTTTTATATTTCAAATATTTGGAAATAATGTGCTACACCCCCAGTAATCCCTTCATCCAAACAAAAATCAGACCGGGGATCACTTCCACAGCTGCTCTGCACAAACAGGCTCAAGTATTTGTAGTAGCTATGACTTTCCTCTATTCCAAGGACTTTTTCCTCAGGTAAATCCATCTTCCTATTAACCTAGTTTGTCTTTAGTGTCTCCCGATACCTATTCAAAGTTGAACAATCTTCTAGAATTTTATTACTGAAATTATTCTACCTAGAATAATTTCCTAGGTAGAAGAAAACCTTCTGTAGGGTTAAAAGAGAACATGTTTTCCTACTAAAAATACCACATAGCTATCTACTAAGATTTCTTATAACTTATAATTAGATTCATAACTTAATTTGACTGCTGATATAACCTTCTTAGGAACATTTTATTTTTGATTAAAAGATTGTATTCCTCTTTGGGCTCTTTATTATCATTGAGTCATCTTACAAGTCATGTTTAATGTCTTGACTATTAGGTCAAAATAATGAGGTTTATTAACTTTTGTAAGCCTTCAGAAATGTATCCCATTTTGAACATTTGCTTTTGTATCTATGCTACTTAATGAGTCTAGACTGCTCATTTAAAAACTCCAGTCTTCCTTTAGTTATTAGGTAGCAGGAGTCAATGCCCTTCAAAGAGAATTCATAAATAAGTTTGACTGAAATGTTGAAATGTAGCTCAGGAAGAAGAACTGTATGTTAAAAGATTAATTAATTTATCTATAGTGAGATGTGATTTTTCAAGACTGCTTTTCTTCTCAAGTTTCTTCAGGATCTCAAATGGTTTCTTATTTTACCTATTTAAGTGTTTCCTTTCCACAAGAGTAGCTTCATGAATAGGAGTGGACAAAACAAAGTTATAACAGGAAATTCACATTGAGCATATATTCACTGACCACAAGTTAACTCCTAACTTTCAAAGATCTCTCATCCCATTGATTGCAGCCAATAGCATAATCAACATTTGGACAAAACAATGTGCATTTGCCTGTGCTCTTTGATGTTACTGAGGAGTCACTCTGGTCTGTCTCTACATGAGGGCATGTAGTACAGAAAAATGCCGTGGGTTTGAAATTTCATGGAACTAAATCTGAGTTTGGCTCAGTTACCTGTTGATTGACTTGAATGTTGAAAAACTATGTAACCATTTTGAGCCTCAAAATTCTACTATATAAGATGAGAATATGATCTAACTTTGATTGTTGTGACAATAAAAATAGCTAAGTAGAATGACTGATTTATACTCAATAACTTAATGGCCTTTGTATTAGTTCTATTGATTCTCAACAAATCACTGCAAACTTAGCATCCTAAACCCACACAAAAAACACATCTATCTCAGAATTACTGTGGATCAGGAGTTCAGGTTTGGTTTAAATGAATACTCTGCTTAGGGTCTCATAAGGCTGCAATCAAGTTGTCAGTCCAGTCATGCCCTTACCTGAAGACTTGAGTTGGCATGAATATTCACCCTGAGTGTGTGTGAAAGTCATTCAGTGGTGTCTGACTCTTTGTGACCCCATAGACTGTAGCCCACCAGGCTCTCTGTCCATGGAATTCTCCAGGCAAGAATACTGGAGTTGGTTGCCATTCCCTTATCCAGGGGATCTTCCTAACCCAGGGGTTAAGCCTGGGTCTCCTGTATTGCAGGCCATTCTTTACCAACTGAACCACCAGGGAAACCTGCTGCCAAGAATATATTTACATTTTATTTTTAAAATTTTAAAATAGCTGTAAAAGTTATTTTAGTATCTATAATAATACAAGTATTATTATAGATACTTGTATTCAGTATCTACTTTTAAAAATTATCAACATTGAAATGATATTGCCCATTTTATTGAATCTCTACCTACCCTGAGGCACACTTTCCCCCACTAGATTATTTTAAAGAACATGCAGAACATTAAAAAAAAATCCTCTATAAATATCTAACTGTATAAAAAGTCAGTGAGACTTATATGAGCCTTAATAAGAGCCACAATGGCATTATAATGCTATAAATAACAATACAATTGACACTTGAACAACAGGTTTGAAATGTGTGAGTGTACTTATACATGGATTTATTTTCAATAAATACTACAGTATTATATCACTGGCAATTGGTTGAATCTGCAGATACAGAACTGTAGATTAGGAGGGACTGACTGTGGGACGAGCATCTATAGAGTTTGGTATCTGTGCTGCTGCTGCTTCTGCTAAGTTGCCTCAGTTGTGTCCGACTCTGTGCGACCCCAGTGACGGAAGCCCACCAGGATCCCCCGTCCCTGGGACTCTCCAGGCAGGAACACTGAAGTGGGGTGCCATTGCCTTCTCCGTTGGTATCTGTAGCAGATCGTTAACCAAGTCCCTCATGGATACCAAGAGATGACTGTAATTTCTTGTTATTATCATAAAACAAGTAACTGTTCAAATTTCCCCAATGATCCTATAAAGGTTACCCTACAAATGGGTTTGTGTGAATAAGGAAATAAGTTCTATATTGTGTTTGGTTGATATTCCCCTGTATTCTTTATAATTTTATGTAAATTTTCATTGAAATATAATATGAATTACAGAAAAGTACAAAAATAAAGGTGTACAGTATTATGAATTTTAAATCTGCCAACTACTGCTCCTCTGCTCAACAGCAACCACAATCCTACTTCTAAAGCAAAAGAGTAATTGTGTCTGCTTTTGAAACTTATTGACATATTAATGAGTGCTGACATATGCACATATATACATATATAATGAAAAGAAAAACAAAAATCATTAAAAATATAATGACTATCTCACCACATACCATAAAGAAAAATCACTTATGATCATGACCTAAGTATAAAAGAGAAATAGAAACTTTTTTAAAGAAAACATAGAAGAATGTCTTCATGACCTTATAGTAGTTAAAACTTCTTAATCATGATACAAAAAGCACAATCTACCAGAAAGGACAACAAATTGAAAAATCATTAAATTAATATATAATATTAACAAAAAGATAGCCTGAAGGAAAATATGAAAGCCATATGATATGAATATTAAAAATTATATGATACCATTAGTTATGAAATGAGTGTAAATTAAAAACTGCAATGAAATACCACTGTATAGCCTGATTATCAAGAAGGCTGAAATTGGAGAAACAAACATAATGCCAACTTTGGAAATGATATTTAACAACTTAAATTGCTTCCATTGCTGATAAGTATATAAATATGTCAATCTACATTGGATTGTTAATAGTATAAACTTAAACAAAGTATATGCTTACTTTACTTATGACCCAGTAATCCTACTCCCAGATATAGGGCCAAGAAAAAAATTGAGCTTATATATGTATATCTCTGTATGTAGACCAAACCATATAGCTAGATATATACAAAGACAGATCACATAAAAATAGACATTACAATGCTTTTTTAATAATAATTTTATTAATAATAGCTTTACACTGGAGGTAAACCACATGTTGAATTTTAACTAAATGAATTTTAAAATCCTCTACTACTCTAACGGTCTATGAATGAGGGAGTAGCTAAAGACATTATCAAGCCATCTTAGAATTTTACTACTGAGACTGATAGGGACAGAGTGAAGGGACAAGCTAGTGATTAAATAGTTAATCCCACACTCTCTCTTTTTAGTCTCTAAGTCGTGTCCAACTCTTGCGACCCCATGGACTATAGCTTGCCAGGCTCCTCTGTCCAAGGGATTCTCAAGGCAAGAATACTGGAGCGGGTTGCCATTTCCTTCTCCAGGGGATTTTCCTGACCCAGGAATCGAACCTGAGTCTCCTGAATTGCAGGCAGATTCTTTAACAACCGAGCTATGAGGGGAGCCAATTACAAGATTGTAAAATAGAAAAAAATCCCACTATGAGATTATAAATAGAAAAAATATGGAAGATGCCTGAAAATTAATGATTACTCAAGAAGGCAGGTTTGCTTAACCACAAAACCAAGCAGGCTTGCTTAGTAACAAAACCATGCAGCAGAAGCGTGAGACATGCCCCAAACAGTGAAACAATGGTGGCATGAGAACCACATATTGCCCAGTGAGCTCAGTAAGTTGATCCCTATGACATACTCTCTGCATACATAAAATCAGTAATTTGTGAAACTAGCTTGCCCATGTAGGGACAAGAAAATTACCCTGATCAACCGGAGGAGAAACTGATGATGGAAGCATGACGTCTATTCAAGAAAGACAAAGAAGATTTTCTACCCACTTTCTACTTTTCCTTTGATTATAAAACTGTAGCCCAGTAAGTTCTCGAGGCACACTTCTCACCCTCGCCCCCAACTTGTAAGCCTCACAAGTGTCCTATTTTAATAAATCACTTCTTAACTACCACTTTGCTTTCACCCCATTTTTTATGCTGAGACATATAGGATTATGGTACCAGAGCTCTTCAGAGCCCCCAAAATGATAACCAAACTGTTTCAAGATTATTCACAATACATATTAATAAGAAAAGTTTACCAATCCTACATTTTGCTAAACTTTATATTTTACTGATGTGCAATGTAGACATAAACATTCCCTACCCCATCTCATTCCAATATGAAAAAATATATAGAAAGAGATCTATATTTTTATAGCTGGCATTCTGAATAACCAGAAGGGCTTAAATATATTTTCCCCTATTTTCATACCATCTCATAATAAAACATCCTATTTATATTCTCTGCTCTATTAAAAAAAAGATGAAATTAAATGTAAAGATCTACAGTAAGACTGACATTCACATCAGCATATCATGAAAACCAACACAACTTACTGTATTACATTCAATGATTTTCTATGGTCCTCAGTTTACTAAATGGTAACTAAGATCACATAGTATATATTTAAAGAGCATTTAACTATATATATGTCTAACAGTGAAGTATTTTGAAGCACTCATTTATTTATCTTCCTTATACTTACCTTAAGTTCTCCCCAATTTTTCCTATGAAAATTGCTCATATTTTGGGAATTCTCTGGCAATCCACTGGTTAGGACTTCACACTTGCACTGCAGGGGACAAAGGTTTGATCCCAGATGGGGGACGGAAGATCTCACATGCTGCATGGTATGGCCAAAAGAAAAAAAAAAAGAAAAAATGACTGATATTTTAGAGTCATTCACTCTAAATATTCTGTATTGTTACAACCTTAGATAATTTGAGAATTCAATTAAAACTGATCTTAAATAAGCTATTCTGTGTTACAGTGGAATTTTTCATATATTTTACTTAATTACTTTAAATTAAAATTTATCCGAAATGATGTAAATTTGGATAATCAATGAAAACTAAATATATCTTCCCTTTCTAAAATCCTTCAGTGGCTCCTCACTGAACTAGAGGTAAAGTCCAAATTATCACCATGATTAAGAATTCTATACTGTTTTCTCTTATATAATTGAGTCTCTGCTTCCATACCCAGCCTTATCTCACTCTGTTCCTAAATTTCCACCACTATGTTCAGTCTTACTGAAATGCTTTCATTTTTCTTTTAATGCAGACTTTTCTTTTGCCTGCGGACATTTGAATAATTTAAATGGTACTGTAGTCCATAATATCAATTATGCTTTTTAAATGCTACAGTTATATGAGTCTTTTGAAACAATAGGGAAAATTTTTGCTATGCAAGAAAATGAGGTAAAATCTACCATTTTACTGTCATTTTCCTACAACATGACACACCATTTTTGAAGAAACACTTTTGCTATTTTTCCAAGCCCTTTATACTAGTGTAAAATATATACAGAATAAAGAGAAACATACAAATGATATTTTGTTGATCTACTGGCTTAAAACTCAACATTTAAAAAACTAAGATCATGGCATCCATCCTAACACTTTATGGCAAATAGATGGGGAAATAATGGAAACAGTGACAGACTTTATTTTGGGGGGTTCCAAAATCACTGCAGATGGATTTTGGATGCAGTGATTAAATGCATCTGCAGTGATGCAGATTAAAATATTAATATTTTAATATTAAGATGCAGCCTTAATATTAAAATATGCTTGCTCCCTGGAAGAAAAGCTATGACCAACCTAGACAGCATATTAAAAAGCAGAGACATTACTTTGTTGACAAAGGTCCATCTAGTCAAAATTATGCTTTTTCCAGTAGTCATATATGGATGTGAGAGTTGGACTCTAAAGAAAGCTGAGCATCAAAGAATTGATGCTTTTGAACTGTGGTGTTGGAGAAGACTCTTGAGAGTCCCTTGGACTGCAAGGAGATCCAACCAGTCAACCTAAAGGAGATCAGTCCTGGGTGTTCATTGGAAGGACTGATGCTTGAAGCTGAAACTCCAATGCTTTGGCCACCTCATGCGAAGAAGTAACTCATTGGAAAAGTCCCTGATGCTGGGCAAGATTGAAGGTGGGAGGAGAAGGGGGCAACAGAGGATGAGTTGGTTGGATGACATCACCAACTCAATGGACATGAGTTTGAACAAGCTCGAGGAGATGGTGATGGACAGGGAAGCCTGGCATGCTGCCGTCCATGTGGTCACAAAGAGTTGGACATGACTGAGTGACTGAACTGAACTGATCTTAAGAAATATTCAAATACTTTTAAATATATATAATTTCTAAACATAATTTTGCCTTTTCTTCCTATTCAGGAAGTAAATAGGCAAAGTGAAAAAATAAAGAAGCAGTATAGGTTGGGGTAATTTATACATGACTGTGTGACTGAACTGAAATGAACTGATATATTCTTTAAACTTCACATTTTCAATATATAAACTTACTATTGTAGATTAAATATTTTGTGGTTGAAATTTCAAAATAAAGTAATTTATGCTTCCAGCTTCCATGTAGTATGCAAATATCACTACATACTCATGAGAAAGATTGAAGGCAGGGTGAGATTGCTGGCAAAGTCATCCTTATGGTGCTTGTCTGGGGAAGCAGACCATAAGTTTCTGTAGGAAAGACACAGTAGCCTACATAAATACTATTCTACAGAAAGAAAAAGAGACATAGCCTTTGGAAGAAGGGCAACTAAGAACATTGCCTTTGGACAGTGGCATTATATAATGATAAACGGGTCAATTAACCAAGAAAACACAATGCTAAGCACCTATGCATCTAAGAGCATCTGAAGTAAAACCGATATAATTAAAAGGAGAGATAGACAATTCTACAAACATAATTGGAAACATTAAGACTTATATTTCTGTTTTGGTTTTTTTTTTTGAATCAGTAGACCAAGTCTATAAGATTCCAGTAAGGATGGAAAAAAAGTAAACACTATTTACCACTTGATCTACTTGAAATCTATGTAATACTCTATACAACTAGAGGAAACTATACATTATTTTTCGGTGTCCCTGTGCCACTCACCAAGGTAAACCTTGTTCTCAGTAGTAAAAAAAAAAAAAAAAAATCAACGTATTGAAACCACAGAAAAGTATATTTGTTGGAACATGATTAAACATCATTCAATAGAGGAAAGATAAAAACTGAACTACTTGCAAATTTAAAACCATATTTAAGCAATGAACCAAAGAAAAAGTCAGAAGACATACTTTAAAAATGTGTGCAATTGAATGAAATTCATTAAAAAGCTACATATCAATATTTGTAAGGTGAAACTAAAGTAACTCTTAGAGAGAAATATATAAAATTAAGTGCCTATATTAGAATAAAACAGATATCCCAAAAGCAATCTATAATGAAATAGGAGCATATTAGATGCAAGGCTAACAGCAGGAAGGAAAAATAAAGATAATACCAGAAAAAAAAGATTGAAAATAGACAATCAATACAGAAAATTAATCAATCACAAACACACTTTGAAAGACCAATAAACTTTATAAATCTTTGGTTAGATTAACCATAAAAATAAATAGAAGGCACAAATTACCAAAGTTGGAAAAGAAAAGAGGTGCACAGAAAAGCTTTCATACTTATAGACACGTAAAAGCTATTGAGAGGATATATACTACAAATCCCTTTATGCCCTTAAAGTTGACAAACTAAATTCACTGGACAATTGTTTAAGGAAATAAACTGATAAAAAGTTTTTGAAAAACAATGCAGTGAATAGTCTTACATCTATTAAAGAAATTTAAATAAATTGAATTTAACTTATAGTCTTTATCATATCAAATCAAAAATTCCACATGTAATGACATCCTCAGGATTTCTATCAAACATTTAATGAATAGATAATACCAATTCTACACAATCTGTACTCAAATAAGGAATGAGGGATCATTTCCAAAGTTATTTATTTTAATGAGTCAAGTATCAACTTAACACCAAAACTCAATAAAGATATTACAATAAAGGCAAACTATAGAATCAGTATCTCTAAGAAACATATATACAAACCTGGTCAATAAAATATCAGTAAACTGAATCAAGGAATTTGTAAAAACAATAATATATCCTCACCAAATATGGTTTACCTGGCCATTTTAAAGACAGACAGAGTAAGAAATTCATTCAATATAAATCATCACATCAATGTACTAAAGAAAATATATGATTCCCTTAATAGATGCACAAAGAGCTTTTGGCAAAATCTAGCATTCTTACATAATGCAAAATTTCATCACACCCTGAATAGAAGGGAACTTCTTCAGTATCAAAAAAAGCAAAAAATTAATTTGCATAACTATGTACTCCTTTGACTGATTTTAAATGGAATTTTATTGAAATATATATTTTAGATATTTGCAATGAATGTAATTTCCAAAATATCAAATTTTGTCATTTAAAAAATAAAAATGCTTCATTGTTCACACATATTCAGTTAAGTTCAGTCCCTCAGTTGTGTCCAACTCTTTACAACCCCTTGAACAGCAGCACGCCAGGCCTCCCTGTCCATCACCAACTCCCAGAGTTTACCCAAACTCATGTCCATTGAGTCGGTGATGCCATCCAGCCATCTCATCCACTGTCGTTCCCTTCACCTCCTCCCTCAATCTTCCCAAATATCAGGGTCTTTTCAAATGTGTCAGCTCTTCACATCAGGTGGCCAAAGTTTTGGAGTTTCAGCTTCAACATCAGTCCTTCCAGTGAACACCCAGGACTGATCTCCTTTAGGATGGACGGGTTGGATCTCCTTGCAGTCCAAGGGACTCTCAAGAATCTTCTCCAACACCACAGTTCAAAAGCATCAATTCTTCGGAACTCAGCATTCTTTATAGTCCAATTCTCACATCCATACATGACCATTGGAAAAACCATAGCCTTGACGAGACGGAACTTTGTTGACAGAGTAATGTCTGTGCTTTTTAATATGCTGTCTAGGTTGGTCATAACTATCCTTCCAAGGAGGAAGCGTCTTTAAATTTCATGTGTGCAATCACAATCTGCAGTGATTTTGGAGCCCAGAAAAATAAAGCCAGCCGCTATTTCCACTGTTTCCCCATCCATTTCCCATGAAGTGATGGGACTGAATGCCATGATCTTAGTTTTCTGAATACTGAGCTTTAATCCAACCTTTTCACTCTCTCCCGTCACTTTCATTAAGAGGCTTTTTAGTTCTTCTTTGCTTTCTGCCCTAAGGGTGGTGTCATGTGCATATCTGAGGTTATTGATATTTCTCCCGGCAATCTTGATTCCAGCTTGTGCTTCTTCCAGCCTAGCGTTTCTCATGCTGTACTCTGCATATAAGTTAAACAAGCAGAGTGACAATATACAGCCTTGACGTACTCCTTTTCCTATTTGGAACCAGCCTGTTGTTCCATGTCCAGTTCTAACTGTTGCTTCCTGACCTACATACAGGTTTCTCAAGAGGCAGGTCAGGTGGTCTGCTATTCCCATCTCTTTCAGAATTTTCCACTGTTTATTGTGGTCCATACAAAGGCTTTGGCATAGACAATAAAGCAGAAATAGGTGTTTTTCTGGAAGTCTCTTGATTTTTCGATGATCCAGTGGATATTGGCAATTTGATCTCTGGTTCCTCTCCCTTGTCTAAAACCAGCTTGAACATCTGGAAGTTCACGGTTCACGTATTGCTGAAGCCTGGCTTGGAGAATTTTGAGCATTATATTGCTACCATGTGAAATGAGTATAATTGTGTGGTAGTTTGAGTATTCTTTGGCATTGCCTTCCTTTGAGACTGGAATGAAAACTGACCTTTTCCAGTCCTGTGGCCACTGCTGAATTTTCCAAATTTGCTGACATATTGAATGCAGCACTTTTATAGCCTCATCTTTCAGAATTTGAAATAGCTCAACTGGAATTCCATCACCTTCACTAGCTTTGTTCATAGCGATGCTTCCTAAGGCCCACTTGACTTCACATTCCATGATGTCTGGCCCTAGCTGAGTGATCACACTATCATGATTATCTGGGTCATGAAGTTCTTTTTTGTACAGTTCTTCTGTATTCTTGCCACCTCTTCTTAATATCTTCTGCTTCTGTTAGGTCCATACCATTTCTCTCCTTTATTGAGCCCATCTTTGCATGAAATGTTCCCTTGGTATCTCGAATTTTCTCTAGTCTTGAAGATCTCTTGAAGAGATTTCTAGTCTTTCCGATTCTATTGTTTTCCTCTATTTCTTTGCATTGGTCACTGAGAAAGGCTTTCTTATCTCTCCTTGCTATTCTTTGGAACTCTGCATTCAAATGGGTATATCTTTCCTTTTCCCCTTTGCTTTTCTCTTCTTTTCACAGCTATTTGTAAGGCCTCCTCAGGCAGCCATTTTGCTTTTTTGCATTTCTTTTTCTTGGGGATGGTCTTGATCCCTGTCTCCTGTACAATGTCATGAACCTCCGTCCTTAGTTTATCAGGCACTCTATCTATCAGATCTAGCTCCTTAAATCTATTTCTCACTTCCACTGTATAATCTTAAGGGATTTGATTTAGTTCATACCTGAATGGTCTAGTGGTTTCCCCCACTTTCTTCAATTTAAGTCTGAATTTGGCAATAAGGAGTTCATGATCTGAACCACAGTCAGCTACCGGTCTTGTTTAGGCTGACTTTATAGAGCTTCTCCATCTTTGGCTACAAATAATATAATTAATATACTTTAATATTATATTATATTATGTATATAGGAATCATATACATTAATAAATTATAATTATTCAATATCATTAATTTAAACATATTAACATGCTTTTTTAAGTATTCAGAAATTTTAAGCTGTTTTTCTTCTTTTTGTGTTCACTCATTCTTTTCACATCCCCAACAGAATTAAATTAAAAAAATCATCTATTTAATTGTTTAGAAATATTTTATTTATTCTACCTTTTTAATATTTTTATATTTAATTTATTTTATTGCTATATTGATGGCATTGATTTCATTGACTAGACAATCACAATCTGTCACAAAATTATGTCCTGTGTTAAAATGTAAGTTTCTATGGAGAATATTAATATTTAATATTAAAACATATTTTAATATTAAACATGAGCTATCACTGATTAATTATGATAATTAATTATAGTTAATTATCAGCTATCACTGATAAATTATAGTAATTAACTATAGTCAATTTATAGTTAAATATAGTTAATTAAATATGAGTTTTCATTATTAATTATAATCAATACTCATCCAATAATATGAATAAGTTACAGTGACTGTAGCCATGAAATTAAAAGATGCTTACTCCTTGGAAGCAAAGCAATGAGAAACTCGACAGCACATTAAAAAGCAGAGACATCACTTTGCCTACAAAAGTCCTTATAGTCGAAGCCATGCTTTTTCAGTTGTCATGTATGCCTGTACAAGCTGGACAATAAAGGATACAGATTGACTAAGAATTGATGCCTTTGAATTGTGGTGCTGGAGAAGACTCTTGAGAGTCCCTTTGACAGCAAGTAGATCAAACCAGTTAATCCTAAAGGAAATCAACCCTGAATATTCATTGGAAGGACTGATGCTAAAGCTGAAACTCCAATACTTTGGTCACCTGATGCGAAGAGCTGACTCATTGGAAAAGACCCTGAGGCTGGGAAAGATTGAAGGCAAGAGAAGCGGACAACAGACAATGAGATGGCTGGATGGCATCACCGACTCAATGGACATGAGTTTGAGGAAACTTCGGGAGAGGTGAAGGACAGGGAAGCCTGGCATGCTGAAGTCCATGGCATCACAAACATTTGGACATGACTGAGCAACTGAATGACAACAACTATATTATACAAATGATTATTATATGCACATAGTAAATAAATGGGAAATATTTATTAATAATGTTTATAATGGAAAATTAATCAAAGCTAACTCTTATTAGCTCTTTTCAAATAATTGAATCATTGATTAGGTGAATTTTATTACTGACATTGATTTTATTAGTCTTCTTTTAGTAATGAAAACTATCCAACAGGTTATTATGATTATCACTGCCAGTGAAATTCTGAAATACTTCCATCATTCAATCCTGTTTTAGAGTCAGCTAATATGATCTAATATGGTTATCAGTATAGTTAATTATACAGTGACACCTCTCTGTTAGAGAAAATATTTTCAGTTTCAAAATATCTAAAATAAATATCATTTTCTTATTGCTTAAAATGTATAAGGCATTGTGACCAGTGCATCTTGTATAATGTTTGTTTTTCTTATTATAACCCTATAAGTGTTTTACCAATACTACATACAAAGGGAAACTGAGGTTATGAAAATCTGAGACATCAAATGGACTTTCAAAAATCTTACTAAGGTAGAGAACCAGAATTTAAAAATCAAAACTGTCAAAATCCAAATCTCATAACCAATGCTCTAACCTGTCACATATACAGTGAATCTAAATATTAGCATACTTTGTTCATTTTACTTGAGGTAATTCCACTTATAAGACATTCAATTCACTTTATTTTTGTGCCTCATTGATAAACCTAGTAGCAAGTGTAATTTAAAATGTATAATGAACTATTTCTTGTGAATTGTTTATAATAAAGTAAAAAAGGACAGGCTTTTTAATATTATATATACTCAGATATTATTAGAAGAATCTCACATATCTAGTTTTAAACTCCAATGTTACAATTTATCTTTCATGCTCTCATTCTTTGTACTACTAGTTGAAATATAGTTAAACAATTTAACCGTACCTCAGTGATTAAATTCATATGGTGACATTTGACACAAAGTAAAAGAACTCATATGCTTTAGGCTCTATCATCTTGTAAGTCAAAACTAAACATTCATAAATGAATTTTAATAAAACATATTGGGATTGTAGAGAGTTTTAATATCTTAACTTAGCTTAAATAATTTCTAAGCTGACTATACTACTACTAATGTTCACACAAACTCCACTTGAGTACATTATTTAGAGAAAGTATTTACTAGGCTTTTGGAACATAGAAAATAATTGCAATTCCTGGCTTTATCGTGAGTTCAGAATAGTTTAAGGAAATGATATATATGAATGAGAAAAGTATGTGAGAATATATGCAATGTAGAAAAGATTTCTCAGAGAAAATGACTCAGACTATAGGAGTTCAGAGGAGGAGCAGTCATATAAATGACAGCTGTAGGGAGGTCATAGACATTACAGAAATAAATCAAGAGAGACATTCTGGGAAGCTGAAGTAATATCATTCAAGTTTTCTGGTTGAAGAGTGTGCCAATGGCTGAATGTTAAACTTAATTCAACAATGATTGTGTAAGGCACATTTGAAAGGAAAATTTGAAGCTGGGGACTCTGAGGGAACTAGCAAAAAATATCACCCCAGTGTTTGGTGATAAAAGTGTCAGGATATATCTACTTTCTAAAGTGCTTTAACAGACTTATTAATTTATTAATTACCTATATGATCTTAGATTGCCATATCCGAGTCTAAATATTTCACTGGTAAGTAGAGTCATCAGGTGGATCATAAACAAGTAAGTAAAAAATCAGCTTTTATAAATGGGAAACCCTAGTAACTTGGGATTAAAAAAAAAAAATTACTCCCCAAACTGTAAGCTAATAGCAATAAAGCATTGCTATTTTTTGTTGTTGTTCAGTTGCTCAGTCATGTCTGACTCTTTGTGACCCCATAGACTGCAACATGTCAGGGTTCCCTGTCCTTCACTATCTCCTGGAGTTTGCTCAAACTCATGTCCATTGAATCAGTGCTGACAACCACCTCATCCTTTGTTGTCCCCTTTCCCGTACAATATCTGGACTTCACTTGGTTGGAGATCATGCATTGCTCATCTCTGTATTCCCTTTGCCTAGTACAATGCTTACACTAAATAAAAATAAGGATCTTAGCCTTCAAGAAAACATAGAAAAGTGGAGATATACAGTTATATACAATAAATTCCAATTAATCAGATCATGCAAAAGGTACCTTAGAAATCAAACAGAAAGAGAGAAATAAGTGTAGGAGATTTAGAGACTGCTTCACAGACTAGTTTTCAGTTAAGGCTCAAAAGATAAGTAAAATGAAGAAAAGGGAGAGAGTATGGAAAGGGTATTATTCTAAGTGTAGGCATTAGAAAAGATATTCTGTGGGGACATAGACTACAATGTGAATACATAGCAATGTATTAAATATACAAATATATATCAAAACTATTTTCTTAATACTGTAAGTATTTACATTTCATTTTCAAATTTTTGCCATTTTTCATAACTTGGTGAAGACAATGATGGAAAACAAGGCAATTTGGTATTCATACTTTGCCAAGGTGACATAACTATCCCTGTATGCTTTTAGTTGTGAGATGAAAATGGAAAATATCACTGAAATCAAAGTTAATGAAAGTTAAAAAATAAAAAAGAAAGCAATCAGCATTCAATTATTTTACTGGTAAGACATATCTGAAAGGGAAAGTGAAAGTTGTTCAGTATACATACAGTCCATGGAATTCCCCAGGCCAGAATACTGGAGTGGGTACACTTTCCCTTCTCCAACTAATCTTCCTGACCCAGGAATCAAACCAGGGTCTCCTGCATTGCAGGTAGATTCTTTATCAATTAAGCTATGAGGGACATATCTAGACTGCATCAATAATCAATCACAAGTATTCATTGCCGATCTACTTTTTTTTTTGGTTCAGTGCTATGCTACAGAATTCCTAAAGGAGGGCATGGCAATACACGCCAATATTCTTGCCGAGAGAATTAAATGGTCAGAGGAATCTGGTGGTATAGTCCCTAGGGTCACAAAGAGTCAGACATGACTGAAGTGCCTCAGCATGCATGCATGCTACAGAATAAGATATAGAACTGATCAAGTCCTCTTGGTGCTTTGCTATTCTGTTATGAACATTTTATTTTTTTAACCTCATGAATATTATCTCTTTTCCTTCTGCTCTTGCTTCGCCCCCCACCCCCACTTATTTACCCTATTTGAGAAAATTGTCTCTTTCATGGTTCATGTCTTATACATTGGCCAAAGCCCAAACTTGACAATTTATCTGGGTAGTTTCGATCTTAATCTCAGTTACTAACATTTGGAGTTCAATAATCAGATTGCAGGAGTTTTGAAATATATATATTTGGAAAATAGGAAAGCTATATATGAGTAAGTGAACTTATTCTTAAACACAATTTATGTTAAACAATTATCAACTTTGCATGAAAGAACTAAAACATATCCCAAACAGTCTGTATGAAAATTTACAAATAGTAAAAAAAATGAACTTGTGAACTCATTCTACCATTTGACCATTCAATCCAAACTGAAGAAATGATTTGATCTTCAAAGCTGATTTACATATTTTACTTTTTTATCTGGTAGAAATAAGGAAGACAATGACTGTATGAAGAATGTGAAGTGAATAATTGATATAATTAATCACAACATTTAGATCAACAGAGCATCAGAGACAATTTTTGATACTGAATGGATTGACTAATAAGATGAAACTATTTAGAAATCCATCTTTCTGACATATTTAGTGTGTAAAGAAACAGCCTAAACTGGAGGAACCAAGGAATGAAATTAAAATTTCAGCAAAAAAGAAAACTGAAAACTAAAATATCAATAATTTACCTCAATATTGAAGCAAGAGGAAATTGAGGACATCTTTATTATGCTTTAGTATCAAGAAGTATACACCTGATATTAGATGTTACCTTTTATCCCTACATTCACAATAGTCTCTCCTTCTGTATTCACCTTTGTTTTTTTTTCCTTAGTGTGTCTATGTGGCCATTGTCAACCTTGCCAAAGAGAGATGGTATTGATTTTTTTTTCAGACTTAATGGCTTTGGAAATCATTCAGGTGTACAATTACTAAGTCAAGGTTGAGACAAATTTTGTGTTTAATTCACCTAGAGGCAACTTTTGCCTTTCTTTTGTTCTATTTGTATAGTTTTTCACCTTGCACATTAGTGTTCTCCAAATGAGTTTATGAAATTGAAAGCTTACTCATAAACAGAACAGTCTATATTTTTGACAATTCTTAGTTGAAAAACAATTGCTTTCACAGATCAATGTCAGATGACACTAAGTTCATAAGTGTTATTTCCTAAAGCTTAAAAATCAATAGTTATGTCCCTCTGGATTTCTTAGTGCAGCCATTCACAGCTGAGGTGGCATAAAACACATGATAATAAATTGTAAGTAGGCATTTCCAGCCATCAGTACTTCATTCTAAATAACCTTAATTATAAATAACCAACCAGTGAGCCAGTCTCTTATGGGTACTGGAAGTAAAGCAATTAGCACACTAATCAGTGAAACAATTTGCAAAATAAAACTAATATCTCAAAGTTACTTTTTAATAAGAAATTTGGCTTGTCTTACATAAAAAAGAAGATATTTTGTTTATGTCTGAATATGTCTATCCTGTACCTCAGTCCATAAAATAACTGTCAAGATCTCTTTATAGAGTCCAGAGAACTAAATTAGAAAACTTGTGTGAATTCTAATTCTATACATATCATTTACAAGGACATATTTTTTCATCAGTAAAACTATGTTCTTAAAAACACTATGTCCTCCAAACAGGCTAAATAACACGCTTCTGAATAACCAATAAATCATAGAAGAAATCAAAAAAGAAATCAAAATATGCATAGAAATGAATGAAAATGAAAACACAACAACCCAAAACCTATGGGACACTGTAAAAGCAGTGCTAAGGGGAAGGTTCATAGCATTACAGGCTTACATCAAGAAACAAGAAAAAAGCCAAATAAATAACCTAACTCTACACCTAAAGCAATTAGAGAAGGAAGAAATGAAGAACCCCAGGGTTAGCAGAAGGAAAGAAATCCTAAAAATTAGGGCAGAAATAAATGGAAAAGAAACTAAAGAGACCATAGCAAAAATCAACAAAGCTAAAAGCTGGTTTTTTGAAAAAATAAACAAAATTGACAAACCATTAGCAAGACTCATTAAGAAACAAAGGGAGAAGAACCAAATTAACAAAATTAGAAATGAAAATGGAGAGATCACAACAGACAACACTGAAATACAAAGGATCATAAGAGACTACTACCAGCAGCTCTATGCCAATAAAATGGACAACTTGGATGAAATGGACAAATTCTTAGAAAAGTATAACTTTCCAAAACTGAACCAGGAAGAAATAGAAGATCTTAACAGACCCATCACAGGCAAGGAAATCGAAACTGTAATCAAAAATCTTCCAGCAAACAAAAGCCCAGGACCAGATGGCTTCACAGCTGAATTCTACCAAAAATTTAGAGAAGAGCTAACACCTATCTTACTCAAACTCTTCCAGAAAATTGCAGAGGAAGGTAAACTTCCAAACTCATTCTATGAGGCCACCATCACCCTAATTCCAAAACCAGACAAAGATGCCACAAAAAAAGAAAACTACAGGCCAATATCACTGATGAACATAGATGCAAAAATCCTTAACAAAATTCTAGCAAACAGAATCCAACAACATATTAAAAAAATCATACACCACGACCAAGTGGGCTTTATCCCAGGAATGCAAGGATTCTTTAATATCTGCAAATCAATCAATGTAATACACCACATTAACAAATTGAAAGATAAAAACCATATGATTATCTCAATAGATGCAGAGAAAGCCTTTGACAAAATTCAACACCCATTTATGATTAAAACTCTCCAGAAAGCAGGAATAGAAGGAACATACCTCAACATAATAAAAGCTATATATGACAAACCCACAGCAAGCATCACCCTCAATGGTGAAAAATTGAAAGCATTTCCCCTGAAATCAGGAACAAGACAAGGGTGCCCACTCTCACCACTACTATTCAACATAGTGTTGGAAGTTTTGGCCACAGCAATCAGAGCAGAAAAAGAAGTAAATGGAATCCAGATAGGAAAAGAAGAAGTGAAACTCTCGCTGTTTGCAGATGACATGACCCTCTACATAGAAAACCCTAAAGACTCTACCAGAAAATTACTAGAGCTAATCAATGAATATAGTAAAGTTGCAGGATATAAAATTAACACACAAAAATCCCTTGCATTCCTATATACTAACAATGAAAAAACAGAAAGAGAAATTAAGGAAACAATACCATTCAGCATTGCAACAAAAAGAATAAAATACTTAGGAGTATATCTACCTAAAGAAACAAAAGACCTATACATAGAAAACGATAAAACACTGATGAAAGAAATCAAAGAGGACACAAACAGATGGAGAAAAATACCGTGTTCATGGATTGGAAGAATCAATATTGTCAAAATGGCTATACTACCCAAAGCAATCTATAGATTCATTGCAATCCCTATCAAGCTACACGCTATTTTTCACAGAACTAGAACAAATAATTTCACAATTTGTATGGAAATACAAAAAACCTCGAATAGCCAAAATAATCTTGAGAAAGAAGAATGGAACTGGAGGAATCAACCTGCCTGACTTCAGACTCTACTACAAAGCCACAGTCATCAAGACAGTATGGTACTGGCACAAAGACAGAAATATAGGTCAATGGAACAGAATAGAAAGCCCAGAGATAAGTCCACGAACCTATGGACACCTTATCTTCAACAAAGGAGGCAAGGATAGACAATGGAAAAAAGACAACTTCTTTAACAAGTGATGCTGGGAAAATTGGTCAACCACTTGTAAAAGAATGAAACTAGAACACTTTCTAACACCATACCCAAAAGTAAACTCCAAATGGATTAAAGATCTAAATGTAAGACCAGAAACTATAAAGGTCCTAGAGGAGAACATAGGCAAAACACTCTCTGACGTAAATCATAGCAGGATCCTCTATGACCCACCTCCCAGAATATTGGAAATAAAAGCAAAAATAAACAAATGGGACCTAATGAAACTTAAAAGCTTTTGCACAACAAAGGAAACTATAAGCAAGGTGAAAAGACAGCCTTCAGATTGGGAGAAAATAATAGCAAACGAAGCAACAAACAAAGGATTAATCTCAAAAATATATAAGCACCTCCTGTAGCTCAATTCCAGAAAAATAAATGACCCAATCAAAAAATGGGCCAAAGAACTAAACAGACATTTCTCCAAAGAAGACACACAGATGGCTAACAAACACATGAAAAGATGCTCAACATCACTCATTATCAGAGAAATGCAAATCAAAACCACAATGAGGTACCATTACACGCCAGTCAGGATGGCTGCTATCCAAAAGTCTACAAGCAATAAATGCTGGAGAGGGTGTGGAGAAAAGGGAACCCTCTTACACTGTTGGTGGGAATGCAAACTAGTACAGCCACTATGGAGAACAGTGTGGAGATTTCTTAAAAAACTGGAAATAGAACTGCCATATGACCCAGCAATCCCACTTCTAGGCATACACACTGAGGAAACCAGATCTGAAAGAGACACGTGCACCCCAATGTTCATCGCAGCACTGTTTATAATAGCCAGGACATGGAAGCAACCTAGATGCCCATCAACAGATGAATGGATAAGGAAGCTGTGGTACATATACACCATGGAATATTACTCAGCCATTAAAAAGAATTCATTTGAACCAGTTCTAATGAGATGGATGAAACTGGAGCCCATTATACAGAGTGAAGTAAGCCCTAAAGATAAAGAACATTACAGCATACTAACACATATATATGGAATTTAGAAAGATGGTAACGATAACCCTATATGCAAAACAGAAAAAGAGACACAGATGTACAGAACAGACTTTTGGACTCTGTGGGAGAAGGCGAGGGTGGGATGTTTCGAGAGAACAGCATCGAAACGTGTATTATCTAGGGTGAGACAGATCACCAGCCCAGGCTGGATGCATGAGACAAGTGCTCAGGCCTGGTGCACTGGGAAGACCCAGAGGGAGCGGGTAGAGAGGGAGGTGGGAGAGGGGATCAGGATGGGGAATACACGTAAAACCATGGCTGATTCATGTCAATGTATGACAAAACCCACTACAATATTGTAAAGTAATTAACCTCCAACTAATAAAAATAAATGAAAAAAAAAACACTATGTCCTCCAAACAGACAGATATTCCCAAACACATAGAGATATTAAACAAAAATCAATTGAAGCACCTAATTTTGTTTGCAAAAAGAACAGATCACATGAATTTTAACTTTTTATTAGGTTGATACAAAAGTAATTTCAGTTTTGGATGGTTGAAATATGCCATTTGATATTGGAATACATTCTTAAATGTGTGATTATGTTTTACCTCATTTTAATACACATTTAATGCTTTATTTTTTTCTAATGAATTATTACTTGCTGTTTATCTCATATTCATTTAAGACTATGGAAATGATGTTACACAAAAAGCAAATGTAAGCAATTTTCTTATATAAGTTTAAAATGGGTCATAGAGCAGTGGGAGACAACTCACAACAACAACAAGACATTTGGCCCAGGAACTGCTAATGAACGTATGGTGCAGTGGTGGTTCAAGAAGATTTGCAAAGCAGATGAGAGCCTTGAAGATGAGGAGCAGACATTGAAAGTTGACAATGACTAACAGAGAGAATCATCAAAGCTGATCCTCTTACAACTACATGAGAAGTTGCCTAAGAACTCAATATCAATCATTCTATGGTCTTTTGGCATTTGAAATAGATTGGAAAGGTGAAAAAGCTTGAAAAGTGAGTGCTTCATTAGCTGACCACAAATCAAAAAAAAATCAACATTTTGAAGTGTCATCTTCTCTATTCTGTTCAACAACAATGAACCGTTTCTCAGTTGACTATGATGTGTGATGAAAAGTGTATCTTATACAACAATGGGCAATGACCAACCTGGACCAGGAAGCTCAAAAGCACTTTCCAGAGCCAAACTTACACCAAAAATTGCCATGGTCATTGTTTGGTAGTCTGCTACCAGTATGATCCAATACAACTTTCTGAATCCCAGTAAAACCATTATGTCTGAGAATTATGCTCAGCAAATTGAGGAGATGCACCAAAAACTGCAATGCCTACAGCCATCATTGATCAACAGAAAGAGCCCAATTCTTCTCCACAACAATGAGTGACCACATTTCACACAACAAGTGCTTCAAAAGTTGAAAAAATTGGGCCACAAAGTTTTGCCTCATCCACCATATTCACCTGACCTGATGCCAACTGACTACCACTTCTTCAAGCATATCAACAACTCTTTACAGGGAAAATACTTCCATAACCATCAGGATGCAAAAAAAAAAAAAAATGCTTTCCAAGAGTTCATCAAATCCTCAAGTATGGATTTTTATGCTACAGGAATAAACACTTATTCCTTGCTGGCAAAAATGTGTTAATTGTAATTGTTCCTATTTTGATTAATAAAGCTGTGTTTGAGCCTAATTATAATGATTTAAAATTCAGGGTCTGAGCTACAAATACATTTCCACCAATCTAATACCTAGTGACTGCAAGGAGATGAAACCAGTCAACCCTAAAGGAGATCAATACTGAATATTCATTGAAAGGACTGATGCTAAAGCTGAAGCGTCAATACTTTGGCCACCTGATGAGAAGAGCCAACCCATTAGAAATGACCCTGATGATGAGAAACGTTGAAGGCAGGAGGAAAAGTGGACAACAGAGGATGAGATGGCTGGATGGCATCACTGACTCAATGGACATGAGTTTGAGCAAGCTCTGGGAAATGGTGAAGGACAGAGAAGCCTGGGTGCTGCAGTCTATGAGGTCACAAGGAGGCAGACACGTCTGAGTGACAGTACAATACCTACTGATGGCAATTATAGCAGGACATAACAACAACAAAAAAAATGAAATGAGACATCACATCGTCTGTCATAGAAAGAATCAAAGCATATCCCATTTTTCTTACAGGAAAAATTATCTATTGAGCTTCTTACATGCATAAGATTAAAATCTCTCATCACATGTATCTTAATGAAAGTGTGAAAGTGAAAGTTGCTCAGTCATGTCCAACTCTTTGCAACCCCATGAAATAGTCCATGAAATTCTCCAGGCGAGAATACTGGAGTGAGTAGCAGTTCCCTTCTCCAGAGGATCTTCCCAACCTAGGGATTTAACCTGGGTCTCCCGCATTGCAGGTGAATTCTTTATCAGCTGAACCACCAGGGAAGCACAATAATACTGGAGTGGGTAGCCTATCCCTTCTTCAGGGGATCTTCCTGACTCAGGAATCAAACTGGGGTCTCCTGTATTGCAGGTAGATTCTTTATCATCTGCGCTACCAGGGAAGCCCCTTTTTAATGAATATCTGGCAATTATATTAAAGGTCATGAGACTTCCTGCTTCTATAAAACATCCTGATCACAAAAGAAGTAGTATACCAGGAAGACAAGTTCCATTTCAATGAGTAAAAACCCCAGTGATGTCAGGAATAGATTCCACAGACATTTTGCTACCTTTGTCTCTGTGCTCTGGTGTTTAATGAAAGTTTTCCCCTAATCCAGTGAACTTTACTTACAGTATTAAAAAAATCTGGAGAAGTAAGAAATGCCATTAATACATCCTTTGTGACAAAGTATTATTCTTTAGTTATAGTTTCCTTGCCTATGGAACTTAAAATATCAACCATAACTTTTAAGTTTTGTTTCTCTATGAGCCATTCTACATAATTATGCTGCAAATTCTAAGTGCATTTCTATAAAATAATGTGGTTGCCATTGTAGTTTAGTCTATTCAATTGGATACTTTTGTCTCAGTTATGTTAGAATATTTGTCTTAATTAGGTATTCATCACTCCTCAGCTTACCTATGTTGTATGGGATACTGCTGTTAGAAGAAAGGAATGAAATTCATTCTAACTCATGAGTTAGAAGAAACTTATCAAGAATATTGTGAATGCTTTATTTTTGACTTCTGCTTGACCTTGGACCAGATAATACTTGTTGAAAAATAAGAATAATGCTTAATTTTCATTACTACAGGCTATAATAAACAAGGTACCTTAGGTGATGCCAAACTTGTGCTGAGATTAAACCTTGAGCACAATTTTAGTGCAATGTCTACACCTTTGAATTCATGGTAAATGTTGCATTATAGGCAATTTCTATGAGGACAGAAGTTCCTTTTGTATTAGTTGCCTACAATAAGCAAGAAAATCTCATTATTTTTCTTTTGATTAAATGGAAATGATCCTCAAAGGTGATATGAAATGTAGTTCCATTTTTTGAAAAATGATTTAAGGCTTTTTCTTTTTCTGCATATGTGATTAAAAGTAAGATTATATTTCATATGAGTCTTTTTCTAAATATTTCTTATCTTCCTTAAATACTGTTGCCTTATTTCAGTGGAGAGCCAATCTTACCTGACAGAGGAGAATAAAAGTAGTTTATCTATTCTTATATATTCATTTTTTTCATATAATAAAACAGAGAAACTTAGAAGGCTTTGAAAGGCCTAGACCTATGGTGTATTATTATAAAACACAGAATATCACTTAGACTGAACGTGTGAAAGATTCTGGTTCCACTTCTTGGAATTCCTCTGATTTTCAGTATGCTCATTTATGAAATGAGGACAATAGCTGTGCCTTCCTTAAGAGTATACTTTAATTATTTAATACATTAATGTGGGTAAAAACTTAAAGCAGTATCTGGCAAAAATAATTTTCCTAATAGCTATCACATAGTGCAGTAGAATAAAGGTTCATAACATTTAAATATACTTCAGGCAAGTCACCTATTTGAGCTTGTTATTAAAAATTTGAAGAAACAATTTAAAATAAGCAAATGATAATAATATGTAAATTAGCTTTTTATGAATTTGTTAACTTTGTACTTTCCTATTGGATCAAACTTTCAACATCCATTAGACCACAGATAAAGCAAGGGCATTCCAGAAAAACATCTACTACTGCTTCATTGACTACACTAAAGTCTTTTACTGTATGGATCACAATAAACTGTGGAAATTCCTAAAGGATGGCAATACCAGACCACCTGATCTGCCATCTGATAAGTCTATATTCTGGTCGAGAAGCAACAGTTAGAAATGGGCATGGAATGGCAGAATGATTCCAAACTGAGAAAGGAGTACATCAAGGCTGTATATTGCCACCCTGCTTTTTTCAACTTGTATGCAGAGTACATCACACAGGATGCTGGGCTAGATGAATCACAAGCTGGAATCAAGATTTCTGGGAGAAATATCAATAACCTCAGAAATGCAGATGACACCACCCTAATGCAGAAAGCAAAGAGGAACTAAGGAGCCTCTTGATGAAGGTGAAACATGAGAGTGAAAAAGCTGGCTTAAAAGTCAACATCTAGAAAACTAAAATCATGGCATACAGTCCCACCACTTCATGGTAAACATATGGGGAAACAATGGAAACAGTGATAGACTTTATTTTCTCAGGCCCCAAAATCACTGCAGATGGTGACTGCAGCCATGAAATTAAAAGACACTTGCTCCTTGGAAGAAAAAGCTATGACAAACTTAGACAGCATATTACAAAGCAGAGACATCTGGTTTGTTTGTTAAAAAAGGTCTGTATATCAAAGCTATGGTTTTGCCAATAGTCGTGTATGGGTATGATAGTTGGACCATAAAGAAGGCTGAGCACTGAAGAATTGATTCCTTTGAAATGCGGTGCTGGAAAAGACTCGAGAGTCCCTTGGACAGCAAGGAGATCAAACCAGTCTATCCTAAAGGAAACCAACTCTGAGTATTCATTGGAAAGACTGATGCTGAAGTTGGAGCTCCAATACTTTGGCCATCTCATGTGAAGAACTGACTCACTGGAACAGACCCTGATGTTAAGAAATATTGAGGGCATGAAGAGAAGGGGGCGACAGACTATGAGATGGTTGGATGGCATCATCGACGCAGTGGACATGAGGTTAAGCAAACTCCGGGAGATAGTGAATGACATGGAAGCCTGGCATGCTGCAGTACATGGGGTTACAAAGTCGGCATGGCTGAACACCTGAATAACAACAACTGGACAATATGTTGAGAGAGCACAAGTAACCATTCAGAAGTGGATGTCTAAAGCTTTTGTGACCATGGACAGTGTTTTTGTAATTTACACTGAAAGAGGAAGGGTTTTTATTGCGTTTTTAAATAGTTTTTTTTTTCATATTTTTTTAGTTGAAAAAGTGGTGGCCAAAAGGAAATTTATTAACTATACTCCATGGGCTGATTCTGACATCTGAAAGAGAAAACTTCGTTTCTTTAAAACTTCATAGGACTCAAACACAAGGAATATCACTTCAATGTCTAGTGAGAGAGTGGAAGATGTAATTTGAGAGAGGGTCATCACGCACAAGCCTGGTGACTTAATGGAGGACTGGGAGTTGTGCAAGCATTGGGAGGCATAGACACTTCTAGTTAAAAGTGAAGCCCTGTCCACAAGAGCTACTGTAAGACTCTCTCAAGCAGCTGCATAGAGATGAGACAAGGATGAGATGCAGCAGGGGAGAATAAAAAAAGCCAATGTGTAGTAAGTAACAGACACACGCATACACACAATGTTTATGAGTAATATGATATGTCTCTTGGAAGCTTCCCTGAGCATTGGAAGCCTTGGAAGAAGAGTACCTAACAGGAAGGGCTGAATTTTCAGACCTAGGACATATGGCTACATTTTTGTTTAGTAGCTATTTACTTTTCAAAGGATGTTGCAAATGTGAAAGAAACACTTTACAATGTCTGGTAGAGGCAGACAATAAATTCTCTAGCTGATGTTATGACTTTGTTTGATTACCAAATCTTCAGTTATTAATAAAGTATATTTGTTTTATTCATGTCATCTTACAAGCAGCAGTCAGCAATCTTCCCATGTTAAGTATTTTAAAAATGACAATTATTCTTTATTAATGTACATTATAAATATTAAATATTTATTTTTCATAAAATGATCTCATACTGTTAATATTTATACACAATTTATTTCCTTTATGGCTTCCCTTGTGGTTCCTATGGTAAAGAATCTGCCTGCAATGTGGGAGACCTGGGTTTGATCCCTGGGTCTGGAAGATGCCCACAGAAGGAAATGGCAGCCCACCCCGATATTCTTGCCTGGGAAATCCTATGGTCAGAGGAACCTAGGGTCGCAAAGAGTCAGACACAACTGAGCAACTAACATACAACACACAAACATCTCTGGGGAAGTAAGTATAAATTAAAATTCTTTTTTAACTAGTGCATAAAATTTCATAGTGTTGTTATATTTGGAGGTATTAAACATTTTTCAACTTGTGGATGTTTTGGCTCTTCCCAGTTTTATGTCACAACAAATAGTGATGAAATAACTATTCTGGTATATTTCTTTGTAAACCTAACCTTCTCCTCTAGAACTTTCTCAGAAAAATAATTGGGGATAAAATGATAGGTACATTTAAAATTTTAATAAATTTCAGATATTTTTGACTGACATATCATTCTTATAAACTTGTATGAATGCTTTGCTTATTATGGCTATTTTATTTCTTGAAATTCTTAGTTATAAGCAAGACAAACCAGCTCAGGTTGAGTTAAGAAAAAAAAAAAGAATTTGCTAGAGGATACTAGATATCTCAGCAGGTCATTGGGAGGATAAGCAGTGAGGGAAAAAATGCCCCAAACCATTTCACCAAATTTTAACTGGGAAAAACAAACAAACACAAAAAGTAACTACTGGTCCCTTGCACATTGTGTAGCTAGTTTTTCTGTTAAAGCTTGAAAATTAAGTTTGGGCAAATCTAGCTGGGTAGTTTGGGTCATATGTTTTTGTCACAGTTGCAAGAAAGATTTGAAAGGCAAGTAGGGAGCATTTTCAGTTCCAATAGCTCCTAAAATGGGAGTATAGTATGTAGACAGGTGGGAAAGAATTTTCTAGGCAGAAGCAACCACCAGTGCAATGACCTGCAAGAAAGAGCATGCCTGGCATTTGTGTTATACCAGGCTGGGAGGGGCAGTGAGGAGAGTAAGCAAAGGATCAGGAATGAAGCAGAGTTCAGGTCAAAGAGGTCTTAACGGTCCACAGTATGTATTTTGCATTTTCTTTAAATCATTTGTAGAGTCATGCAGGGCTGTGAACAGATAGGTGACACTATGTTACACTTCAAAATGTTCATCCTTATTCACGTTGAAAATAGACTGAAGGGGAGAAGACAGAAGGTAGTAAAGGAGCAGATGAGTCAGAAGACTGTTGAAGCGACTCAAGTTGAGAGAGGACGTAGTTTAGACTAGGGTAGTAACGGTGGACCTGAGGGAAAGCAGTGGGAATATGGCTATAACTGGAAGGTAGAGCCAATATTACTTCCAAATTGACAAACAGGGGTACAAGAAAAGAAACATGAGTCAATGAAAACTTTAATTTTTTAGACTGAGTGATTTAAGGTTTAGTTATTATCAAGTGGGATAGATCAAACTACAGTACAGCAGGAGGAGGTTTAAGTCTATATGTGTAGAGGGAAGTCAGGACTTTTGGTTTCAGAACTTTTCGTTTGAACTGTGTACTGGATATTAAAGTGGAAATTCAAATAAGATTAAGGAATTCAAGAAAGTGGCCTGAGACAGAGATGCGAGTGTGTGAGTTCTGGCCTATAAAGAGTGTTTAAAGCTATGGTAATGAATGAGACTGGGGCTTCTCAGGGGACTCAGTGGTAAAGAATCTGCCTGCCAATGTGGGAGACTTGGGTTTGATCTCTGGAGAAAGAAATGGCAAACCACTCCAGTATTCTTGCCTGGGAAATCCCATGGGCAGAGAATCTGGTGGGGCTACATACAGTCCATGGGGTTGCAAAAGAGCCAGACACAACTTAGCAACTAAACAACAACAACAATGAATGAGATTATCAAAAGCAGTGGCATGGATACAGAAGAGATGTCCAAGTTCTTATACAAGGAATACTCCAACATTAAAAAAAAAAAAAAAACCAACTCAAAGGGAAGCAGATAAACTACCAAAGGGGACTGAAAAGGAGCAACAAGTAAAGCAGAATTAAAATCAAAAGCATGTAATATCAAGCTCCAAGAAGTACAAGTGTCAATTTTGTGTATACCAAAAAATGTGTTCTTTCCCCATAGCATAATACTGCCATCTGCTGAAAAATGTCTATAAAAATTATATCAATGTCCTATGGCCCTAAGATAAATGTCCCTCAATACTTAACTGTAAGCAGTGAAGAATGTGGGTCAAGAATAATGAAGTATGTTAAATATTCACATTATGCTAAGACTTTCAAGTATTGAGAACTTATTAATAGATACAGCAACCTGCAAGATATGGTAACCTTAATAAATGTAGTTTTGGAATCATGGAGATAAAAGAAAGTGAAAATAAAGAATTGAAGATAGTGACAACTGATATTTATATTAAGGCAGAGAAATAGATCAGTGGGTGACTAGGAAAGTTGTTTCAAGGGAGTAGGATAGAGAAAAATTGGTAATGAAATAGACAGCAGGAAAAACTAAGACAGCAATATTCTGCAATAGACAAGAGAGTGGAGAGGGAAATATAACTCATTTATAGGAACAGGTAAAAAGCAGAGTATATGGGTAGAACAATAAGAAACAGAGTATATGGGTAGAAATGGTAGGAGGGTGGATATGGTGATTGGAGCCTGTGGACATTTTCTTCTTTCCACGGTATAGTAAAAAGCGAGGTCTGGAGAAGAATATTGGGATGAGGAAGGTGACTGGCAAGGTTTTTGAATGATATCCTTCTCAGATGCCTATTTCTTTTACTATTACTACAAGAGCTAACAGAATCTCAAAGGTGTACCCATACATCTTGAAGAAAACATTTTTCTAGTGACCATTCAATAGCACTAGCCCAGAGAGTAGAAAGAGCTTGGTGGAATGGATAAATGAGATGTGGTACATATATACAGTGGAATATTACTCAGGCATGAAAAAAAACCATGAAATGATACCATTTGCAGTAACATGGATAGAACTAGAGAATATCATACAAATAGTATTTCTTGTCAGAAAGAGAAAAAACTAATATCACATGATATTTCTTATATGTAGAGTCTAAAAAATGGTACAAATAGCTAATTTATAAAACAGAAATAGAGTCACAGATGTAGAAAACATAATTACATTTGCCAGGGAATAGGGAGGGGAGGGATGAATTGGGAGATAATAAGGACTTACTGTATAGCACAAGGAATTCTACTCTATCTGCTTAAAGGATGGAAATGGTCTCCCCTGGTAGCTCAGTTGATAAAGAATATGCCTGCAAAGCAGGAGACCACCTGCGATGCCAGAGACATGACTTTGATCTCTGGGTAGAGAAGATCCCCTGGAAAATGAGAAGGAATGGCAACCCACTCCAGTATTCTTGTCTGGGAAATCTCGTAGACAGAGGAGCCTGGCGGACTATACCCCACGGGGTCGCAGGAATCAGACAGGACTTACTGACTAAATCATCCCCATAGGATGAAAGTAGCTATTTCTACAGGTGTACATATTTAGAACATTTAAATACTTTAACTATCAAAATGTTAGTTATTAAATATTCATTTGATAACATTTGTAAAATTTCAACCATTCCTCACTATTATTTATCTATGTTAGACAGAAACATTTTATTTCTTCAGTGATTGTTTTATTGTAGCCTTCCAGAATTTATTCAACCACTCAAAATTTTCTGAACTTCCCAGTCCCTGGCAACTCCCATTCTACTCTCTTCTGAAAGGGAAAAGAAATAACCAACAAGATTAATCGGCAACCTACAGAATGAGTAAAAATATTTCAAACTATATATCTGAGAAAGGAATTAATAGTCAAAATATATAAATTTTCACAGAAATCAGGAAAAAGCAAACAATCTATTTTAAAATGTACAGAGGAGCTAAATAGGCATTTTTTCCTAAGAAGAAGTAAAAAATTACCATAAATTACATGGAAAGACATTTAACGTGGAGAATCTTCAGGAAAATGTGAATCAAATCTACAATGAGATCACCTCAGTATGCTGAATAGTATCTTTAATACCCACCTCTTTTAAGCTCCAAAAGAAAGAAACTAGGGTTTTACTAAAATTCTAAGTCTTGCAATTTTGTATAGAAAAAGGAACTTGAACTTTAAGGAAAATGCTCCTTGTTGTTGATCTCAGATCTTTCCTGGATTTTTGGTCCAATTAAATTTAAGTTTTGAAAAGAAGTGATGACATTTAATAGTTTTTCCATTAGTCATGTCAATGGATGTGAGAACTGGACCATGAAGAAAACTGAGCACCATAGAATCAATGCTTTTGAACTGTGATGTTGGAGAAGAATCTTGAGAGTCCTCTGAACTGCAAGGAGATCAAACCTGTCAATGCTAAAGGAAATCAATCCTGAATATTCATTGGAAGGACTGATGCTGAAGCTGAAATTCCAATACTTCGGCCACCTGATGAGAAGAGCCAACTCATTAGAAAAGACCCTGATGCTGGGAAAGATTGAGGACAGAAGGAGAAGGGGGCAACAGGATAAGATGGCTAGATAGCATCACTGACTCAATGGACATGAGTTTGAGCAAGCTCTAGGACATGGTGAGGGACAGGGAAGCCTGAGGTGCTACAGTCCATGGGGGTCACAAAGGGTTGGACGTGACTGAGCCACTGAACAACAACAACACCAATTACAAGTTAATTGAGTCAAAATATGTAAGTACCTAGTGTCAAGGAAATATGATTTTAGAAGAAATGTTACCAACAATAAATGAAGAAAAAGATTGAATAAAATAAAACCCACATTTTTTATGATAACCCCATTCACTTAAATAAGCATTATGTGCAAACAGATGTTTTAAAATATTTGGCATGTAATAACACAACTGAATCCAGTTAAATATGCTATTTGAATTTTGTTTCTACTATCTTGCAGTCATGCACTGCAATCCAAAACACCTCAAACAATAATAACTTATAAAACCTTTTTTCTGTTCTATAATGTCTACAATACAGAGATGTTATTAAGTTACTTCAAACAGGTCATTTTAAAAATAATTGTATTTATTTATTTTTGGCTGTGCTGGGTTTTTGTTGCTGGGCAAGCTCTTCTCTACTTGTGGTGAGTGGGGGCTGCTCTCTAGTTGCAGTGCATGGGCTTCTCATTGTGATGGCTTCTCTCAATGCGGAATATGGGATCTAGAGCTTGCTAGCTTCAGTAGCTATGGCTCCCAGGCTCCAGAACACGGGCTTCATACTTATGTTGCATGGGATTAGTCGCTCTGAGGCATGTGGGTGATTGAACCCTTGTTTCTTACACTGGTAGACAGATTCTTTACCATTGAGCCACCGGGGAAGCCCCAAACAGCTAAATTATTATATGTGAATTTAGCATTTGAACATACCTACTCTTAATGTTTCATGATCAAAATATTTTCAGAAAATGTCAGGGATTATATAATTATCTGATGACTTTTGTTTTCCAAGCATTTGGTTAGTTGAAGGCATATAGAATACACTTGAAAATATTTTTTGGATATTGAAGAAATTTTCCTCTTATAAACTTTGAAAAACACGGTAAGAACAAGCCAATGCTCAAACATACAGAAATATTTTTTTTTTTAATTCACCTTTCCTTGTGTTGTAAAAATGATAGGTAAATACAAAGGCAGGAAGAGTGGCAATTCAACAAATATTCTGCCATGGAATAAAAAATGTCAATAATATCCTAATCTGTTATGCTTTAGAAAGTCATCACCACTACATAAGGGTTTTTTTTCCATGAAATAACTTACTTTGAATATCAAACTCTTTGTTAATTCTATGAAAATGCAAGCATCATGTAACATAAAGTAAGTTTTATATACTTGAAAGCTGTTTTCTTACCCAAGACAGTTGGTGATTAGGTGATCTGGGATTGGTATGGGGGCTTTAATCCAGATGACTGTTAACAAATTTAGATAACTTCTGTATTTTTACACAGTCATTCTTAGAACTGTTTCATTATCTGATTGTATAACCCTAAGATTAGAGATAACATATCTCTATCCAGTGTAATAAAGTGAATAAAAAAGAGAAGGAGGTGATATTCATTACATTAAAGATACTAACAAGAATGAGTCTATATCATTTCTCCTCACATCTAAATCCTCATGATACAGTTGCATAACCAAATGTAGACACAAATTGGGGGACTGTAATATTTATTCTGGGAAATTGAATACCTAAATAAAAATTGTATTAAGGAGAAATAAGGAGAAGTAATATAGGGGATTATCTATTCTTCCTGATTGCATATAGATTATACAGTTTGTATGATTTAACACGTCAATTTTCCTTCAATCCAAATGTAATATCATAGAGGATAATTTGACAATATTAGATCAGAGTTCAAATGTAAAATTTAAAATATATACCTTCCAGAAAAAGGATAAGATAGAGATTCTTTGTAACTTTTGGCCAAAGATTTCTTAGATGTGCCCCAAAAGCATTATCTATAAAAGAAAAAAAAAAGTCAAAAAGTTAGAAATTCTGCACTTCTATTCTACAAGACACATTGGGAGAAAATATCTGCAAATAATGTCTGATAAAAGACATGTATCCAGAATATATAAACTCAAAAATAAAAAAACACACAATCTAATTAAAAAATGAGCAGAAGCAAAGGTTTGAATATGTTTTGCCAGAGAAACTAGAGATAGCAAATGAACTATTACAGAATTGCAAATTAGAATAAGAAATCTCTGCAGTATGCCAATGGAGCAGTAGCCACAGGACTGGAAAACGTCAGTTTTTATTCCAACCCCAAATAAAGGCAATGCCAAAGAATATTCAGACTACGGCACTATTGCACTCATCTCACATGCTAGCAAAGTAATGCTCAAAATCCTCCAAGACAGGCTTCAACATGATGTGAACCGTGAACTTCCAGATGTTCAGGCTGGGTTTAGACAAGGTAGAGGAACCGGAGATCAAACTGCCAACATCTGTTAAATCATAGAAAAAGCAAGAAAGTTGCAGAAAAACATCTACTTCTGATTTATTGACTACACCAAAGTCTTTAACTGTGTAGATCACAGCAAATTGTGGAAAATTCTTAAAGAGACGGTAATACCAGACCACCTTACTTGCTTCCTGAGATATCTGTATGCAGGTCAAGAAGCAACAGTTAGAACTGGACTTGGAACAACAGACTGGTTCCACCTTTGGAAAGGAGTAAATCAAGGCTGTATATTGTCACCCTGTTTATGTAACTTATATGCAGAGTGAAAATGAAAGTGAAGTTGCTCAGTCCTATCCCACTCTTTGCGACCCCGTGGACTGTAGCCCACCAGGCTCCTCCATCCATGGGATTCTCCAAGCAAGAATACTGGAGTGGGTTACTGTTTCCTTCTCCAGGGGATCTTCCCGACCCAGGAATCGAACCCAGATCTGCCTGCATTGCAGGCAGACACAGGCAGACGCTTTAACCTCTGAGCCACCAGGGAAGCCCATATGCAGTCAGTTCAGTTCAGTTCAGTCGCTCAGTCGTGTCCGACTCTTTGCGACCCCATGAATCGCAGCACGCCAGGCCTCCCTGTCCATCACCAACTCCCAGAGTCTACTCAAACTCATGTCCATCGAGTCGGTAATGCCATCCAGCCATCTCATCCTCTGTCGTCCCCTTCTCCTCCTGCCCCCAATCCATCCCAGCATCAGGGTCTTTTCCAATGAGTCAACTCTTCGCTATGCAAAGTACATCATGCAAAATGCCGGGCTAGATGAAGCACAAACTGGAATCAAGATTGCCGGCAGAAATATCAATAACCTCATATACGCAGTATGACACCATCCTTTTGGCAGAACGTGAAGAAGAACTAAAGAGTCTCGATAAGAAAAGTGAAAGGGGAGAGTAAAAAAACTGGATTAAAACTCTGCATTCAAAAAACTAAGATCATGTCATCTGGTCCCTTCAGTTAAGTTCAGTTCACTCGCTCAGTCGTGTCTTACTCTTTGTGACCTCATAGACTGCAACAGGCCAGGCTTCCCTGTCCATCACCAACTTCCAGAGCTTACTCAAAGTCATGTCCATTGAGTCAGTGATGCCATCCAGCCATCTCATCCTCTATCCTTCCCTTCTCCTCCTGCCTTCATACTTTCCCAGCATCAGGGTCTTTTCCAAGGAGTCAGTTCTTCTCATCAGTTGGCCAAAGTATTGGAGTTTCAGCTTCAGCAAAAGTCCTTCCAATGAATATTCAGGACTGATTTCCTTATGATTGATTGGTTTGAACTCCTTGCAGTCCAAGGGACTCGCAAGATTCTTCTCCAACACCACAGTTCAAAAGCATCAGTTTTTCAGAGCTCAGCTTTCTTTATAGTCCAACTCTCACATCCATACATGACTATGGGAAAAAACATAGTTTTGACTAGATGGACCTACGTTAGCTAAGTAATGCCTCTGCTTTTTAATATGCTGTCTAAGTTGGTCATAGCTGTTCTTCAAAGGAGCAAGCGTCTTTTAATTTCATGGCTGTTCTCACCATGTGCAGTGATTTTGGAGCCCAAGCAAAGAAAGTCTGTCATTGTTTCCATTGTTTCCCCTTGTTTTTGCCGTGAAATGATGGGACCAGATACCACGATCTTAGTTTTTTGAATGTTTAGTTTTAAGCCAGCATTTTCACTCTTTTTTACTTACATCAAAATACTCCTTAGTTCTTCGCTTTCTGCCATAAGGGTGGTGTCATCTATGTATCTGAGTTTACTGATATTTCTCCCGGCCACCTTGAATTCAGCTTGTGCTTCAAGCAGCCCAGCATTTCCCATGATGTACTCTTCATATAAGTTAAATAAACAGGGTGACAACATACAGCCTCGACGTACTCCTTTCCCAATTTGGAAACAGTCTGTTGTTCCATGTCTAGTTCTACCTGTTGCTTCTTGACCTGCATACAAATTTCTCAGGAGCCAGGTAATGTGGTCTGGTCCCATCACTTCATGCAAATAGATGGTTAAAAAATGGAAACAGTAACAGACTTTATTTTTTGGTTTCCAAAATCACTGCAGATGGTGACTACAGCCATGAAATTTTAAAATCCTGCTCCTTGGAAGAAAAGCTGTGACCAACCTAGACAGCATACTAAAAAGCACAGCCATTACTTTGCCAACAAAGGTCCGTCTAATCAAAGCTATGGTTTTTCTAGTAGTCATGTATGGATGTGAGAGTTAGACTTAAGGAAAGGTAAGTGCCACAGAATTGATGTTTTTGAACTGTGGCTTTGGGGAAGATTCTTGAGAGTCCCTTGGACTGCAAGGAGATCAAACTAGTCAATCCTAAAGTATATCAGTCCTCAATATTCATTGGAAAGACTTTTGCTGTAGCTGAAACTCCAATTCTTTGGCCACCTGATGTGAAGAACTGACTCATTGGAAAAGACCCTGATGCTTGGTAATATTGAAGGCAGGAGGAGAAGGGGACAACAGAGGATGAGATGGCTGGATGGCATCACCCATTTGATGGACATGAGTTTGAGCAAGTTCTGGGAGTTTGTGATGGACAGGGAAGCCTTGCCTGTTGCAGTCTATGGGATAGTAAAGAGACAGACATGACCATGCAGCTGAACTGAACTGAATTAATGGACTATTTATACATATATCATCATGGATGAATCTCACATTAACTATGCTGAGTGAAAAGGCAAACAAGAATGATCACATTCTCTGTGACTCCATTTATATAAAATTCTACCTAGTGCAAACTATTCTATAATATTTCAAATACATAAGAAGTTGCATGGAAATGGAGCAGTGGAGGAGGGTTGAGAAGGATTACAAAGGGCAAAAAAATACTTTGGGAGTAAATATATATTTTGATTATCTTAATTTTCATGGTGTTTTCTCAGATGCCAGTATGACAAAACTTTTCAAATTATATATATTGAGAATCAGTGTGTGCAAATTTTGCTTCAATAAAAATATTTTAACACAATTTATTTCACTTTTATATTTGTAGGGAGAAATTATATGTTTTTCTCTCTCTCATTACACTTCTTGACATAGTATAGAAACATTTAAAGACAGTATTTTTAACATTCATACATCAAGTATAGTTTACATGAATTTTCAATATTTTCTTCTGTTTTTATTCTGCTTTCTAACCATTAACATTGAAAACTCCAGACAGATTTAAGTATTTAAAATTGATCACTTAATAGAATAACATGGAATTTCAATACTGTATAATGACATAAAATATAAATTATTTTTCTTTCTATTTTTATTTTTCTTATTAAGACATTTTTATTCTATGAATTATTAATTAAAATATTAACCTATATAAATGTACTATGTAAAATAAAATCATAAGATGGGGCTCATAATAATTGTCATTAAATTTGTAAGTTAAAATATACTGAATAATTGTAACAATTTTCTAAAAGTAATCCACACATGTTCCATATTAATTAATAATTTACATGCATATTATTTTCTTAACATATCCTTTTGGTTGGCACATATATATGACTTAAATATATATATAGTATATATTCAGAGCCTGATATATAAGTATATATGTGTTTGGAAAGATTGAAGTCAGGAGGACAAGAGGACGACAGAGGATGAGATGGTTGGATGGTATCACTGACTCAATGGACATGAGCTTGAGCAAGCTCAGGGAGATGGTGAAGGAGAGGGAAGCCTAGCATGCTGCAGTTTATGGGGTCACAAAGAGTCAAACATGACTGAGAGACTGACCAACAACAAAATATATGTAGCTTTGTGGTGGATTTCACTGAAATTGAATAGGCATATCACATTATGGAATACACATGTTGTACTTGTCCTTAGGTTGTTTTCTCTAATGTTCAAATGTTTCAGCATTTCTTATAACTTAGGGAAATGGAAAGGAATATAGAAATGTCCTTTAGGTTATTTGGGCTTATATTCTTGTCTCAATTCTCTCCAATGATATGTAAAAGTGGTCTTCATATTGGCTTTCATTAAAATTCTATGGGATATAATTACCTTTAAAAAACTCTTACTTTACTTTAAGTATGCCTTACAGTTTTTGTTATATAAGAGAGAAATAAAGCTATGGGCTAAAGAAATTATACATTTTTAAATTTTTTCTCTAATGGGAGGTAATTGAGTATATATAAAGCTGTATTCATCTAAAACCATAGTAGAATGTGCTTTATTCACAATAAAGCTGTCGTGTATCAGCCATCTATAATAGGAAATGTATTTGTCTCCCTGGGCAAACAAAAGTTGCAGGTATATTGAATTCTGTAACCTTGAGGAATTAAGTCTTTACTTAGAAGTTTCATATTAGAGAGTTCTACTTAATAAGTTATGTTAGTTTTCAAGTGCATGGAAATCTGTTTGTTTGCTAATCTGTTGAAAGTATTCATACATTTTACATGGGAGATTCAAACTAAACTACAGGTTTATAAAAACCACCAATTTCTTAGCAAGGGAATTTAAACTTGCTTTTCCAAACATAGCTCTTTCATGAAATAATTGACTCAATATAAAACAAACAAGATTGAGTTGGAGAAGGGCATGGAAACCCACTCCAGTATTCTTGCCTGGAGAATCTCATGGACAGAGTATCCTGGTGGGCTACAGTCTATGGGGTCACAAAGAGTCAGACACGACTGAGATGACAGCATAGACAAGAGCTCACCTGGTCCACACCACCTGACAATCCATGTTACCTAGTGATTTGCCTTCATGAATTCCTTAAGGATCCATGGAGATGTTTGTACAACTTTTGTTTAGAGTATCGATCTTTTTAAGGCAACCCACCCACTCAAGGGGCTTCCCTGTTGGCACAGTTGGTAAAGAATCTGCCTGCAATGAGGAAGACCTGGGTTTGATCCCTGGGTTGGGAAGATCCCCTGGAGGAGGGCATGGCAACCCACTCTAGTATTCTTGCCTGAAGAATCCCCGCAGAGTCCTGGCAGGCTACCGTCCATGAAGTTGCAAAGAGCTGGACATGACTGAGCGACTAAGCACAGCACAGCACCCACTCAAGACCTCTTCTCTGGGATCTAATCCTTTCACATTTTCAGAAGTTTGCTTGTACGTGTCATTAAAACCTACATAACCTAGTGGATTGCAATATGGATGGACAAATGATTCAAATGGAAGTTAGCCATCTACTGGGCAGAAATCCATAAGACTTTTTCACTTGAGTATCCTAATTGGGATAGAGAATATAAAAATAAAGCATACTGGACTGGTGAAATCATATAGTGTCAAGGAGTATATCATTACATTTAAGCAGGGAGCTTTAGCTGGAAAATTGATGATCCAAAGAATTAAAGGGGAGAGAAAAAATCCTGCTCGAGTGAAATGTTGATTTAAAAAAAAAAAAAAAAAAAAGCCATTACCTTAGTCTTGGGCAACTTCCCAGATGTCTGCTCAGGTTTCTTTTCCTAATCTTGGATTCTACATTATCCATTTTCATTTTTTTTTAATATTATGAAATTTATTCACATTTTTCCAAGTAACTGAAATATTAAATACAAGCTAAAAGCAATACACAGTTCTTAGAAAACACAGCGCCAAATTCCCGCTGCCTAAGCTCTGTGATTGTAAGTGTCCAGACTTAGTTTCTTCAGAATATTAAAGTGAATGCAGTGCTCAGAATAAATACATAACAACAAAACAGGGAAATAGTTCTTAAACAGTTTTGCTAAGTATAAAATAAATCCAAAAAGATCCACATGATATCCAAAATTGTTCCCATAATTAACTTCAATAAAATTTATTACCAAAGGATATTGACTAGAGAAAAAGCAAAAGTGCTATTGGTGTGTCATTTATAAAATATTTTGGTAGAAAATTAGAATTTGAAATGTTCAAAATATTCTATGATGTACAAGTTAAATGATTGTTGTTTGATTAGTGTTTGATTTGAAAGTTTGTTTTGAAGTTTTCATCTTCGGGGGAAAATACTTAGCATTTTACATAAAATTATTCAAGTTTTCCTCTCTTTTCTATGTTCAAGAACAGTATGTTTCAACATATGATTTAAAGCATCTTAGAGCGTCCTTACTTCTAGACGATTTCTTAACATTTGCTCTAGGAGTTCAATTTCTTCTAACTTTAGAGGATTACTTCATTAGAAAAGGTATGCAAAAAAAAATTGAAATAAAGAGTAATTCTGTAACATTTTCATGTTGGAGTTTGTGATAAATTTAGTGACAGTGGTATTAACCAACTGGGAATTAATTATGAATTTTCTAGATATGTAAATAAAAGTGGAGTGAAATTACTTCATTAACTGCTTGGATGACCTCCTCAGATTTGGAGGCTGAATATTCCCTATTTAAGAATACTGCCCTGGCCCACATACTGAATAACTTGAAAAGTTGTCAGTTTTGAGTGCGATTCAGGATGGGATGGTTTACAGTAATCAGTTCAGGGTATAGTATAAACAACCCTGTAAGTTAGATCATATGACACATCAAATCTTATGATATTTGTGGTATAAATGATTGAAAAGGACCCTATGTGGTGTTTATGGCAAGTCCCAGCAGATAAACCACAATATAAACCCCTAGAGATATAAAACTAAGGCAAATCATCTTCATTGGGAGATTATGCACATTTTGATAGCTTCTGTCATGTTAATAAGCCATGGAGAGATAGAGTACTTGGACTTAGGACATCAAGTGACAATGAAACACAAAATCATCTTACAACCAGAACTTCCCATTAGGAGCTGGTTTCTAATACATCAGCTCATAAATATGGCTCAGCTGGTAAAGAATCCGCCTGCAATGTGGGACACCTGGGTTCGATCCCTGGCTTGGAGGGAGCCTCTGGAGAAGGGAAAGGCTACCCACTCCAGTATTCTGGCCTGGAGAATTACATGAACAGTATAGTCCATGGGGTCTCAAAGAGTTTGACATGACTGAGTGACTTTCACTTTTTAACTAATGATACATGTGGATGAATTTTCTCTAGAATCAATGGTGTCCAAAAGACAATAAAGTGCTGAAAGGAAAACACTGTCAAGCTGGAATTCTATACTCAGTTAAAATATAGTTCAAAATGAAGGTGAAATAAAGTACTTTCAGACAGATGAAAGTTGGGAGAATTCATCTCCAGCAGAACCACACTAAAATACCATAAGATGGAAGTAGTTCATGCAGAGTTCACTCAGCAAGCTAAGTGAGAAGACAGCCCAATCATGCACCATCGCTTTTGAAGGTTACTTAATAGCAAAGTGATTATAAGTACCTCTTCTTTTCTGAAGGGATAGCTATTTGTTTTAGCAGAAATTGGCATATATTCCAAGTATAGTTTTATGTTTCATGCTTTAGGGCCTCATTTAGTACTACTATTAGAGGGATTGCAGTGTGCTTTATCATATGGCACATCTCCTATTGTATTATTTTAGACCAAATCACCCATTTTACAGCAAAAGAGTGTGGGAGTATGCACTGGAATGGCCTGTTGAAGTGCCAAATCAAAGGTGATGATTTTCATGCATTTTAAAGTAAATATATCTATATGATGTCCCCAGTAGAAAGAAAATATCATCTGTTTGGGAACCATGAAATGGAAACATGGTTGGCACTGCTTATCAGAACTCCCAATGATGGATTTTAGGAGCTGATGCTTTCCATCCTCATATCACTAGATTCTGCGGGATTAAAAACTAAGGTGTCTAAAGTTCAGAAATCAAGATTTGCCTTAAAGATACAACTAAAGTACTAAGGAAGAGAGCATTTTTGGCTCCTCATACCAAGATATCTTGACCAAAAGGAGGAAGTAGGGAGAAATATACATTTGTTACTCAGGCCTGCATTTAGGTGTCTCCTGATTACACTATTGACAATGTTATAATAAATAAGAAAATTACTCTAGTGTAAATGCTTTTTGTGATAGCTTCCACCTCAAAGTAAGCTTCTCAAAGGATCTTACCTGTGACTATCTATTCATCTATCTATTGCATGACGAGAAGTAGTTAATGCTATACCTATTATTAGACTTAATAGAGAATTTAATCATATACCAGTTGTAGTATTTGCTTCATACATAACAAACAGACAAACAGAATGGATATTTGAAGATACCCTGAAAATGAAGTGTTAAGGAAACATCATTGCAGCAAGACATTTCTGGAGAATACTCAGGAAATGATTCCATTTCAGAAATAAAATGGAACTTAAGTATTGATACATTCTTTAGTAGGATAAACCATTCTTCATATCTTTCTAAGGACATTTAAAAAAAAATTTTCCTGATTGAATGACCTCAGAGTCACTGAGCTGCCATACTTATTGGTTTCAATTTCTTTTCTTTTCTGTTAAGGGCATTGTAGGAAATCAATTTATAGTGCATACAAACTTCATTTCTCGCAGAACTTTGCAACATTCACCTAGAATTCTTTTTTTTTTTTTTAACTTTCATCATATTACTCAACAAAAAGTAGGCCAGTGGATGTGACTAAAGTATACTGACATATTTTTTTCTCTGTTTCAATATACTATCTGGATACTACTTGAATAATTATAAAAAACTGAACTTATAAATTATTTCCTATCATACCATCTAATTTGTACATTCCCCCCTCCAAAAGACAAAACAAACAAACAAACAAAAATTACTCTTTCTCCAGGGCTATGCTTATGATCTCAGTAAATGACATTACCCTTCTCCCTGTTGATCAATGAAGAACTCAGACATTACATTATAATATTTTTGAGTGGTTCTATGAGTGACAAAGTCACACCTCTACTCAAATCTCTATAATGCCTTTCCAGTTTACTTACAGTATAACTCAGACATTTTATCATTATCTAAGTGTGATAGGAATACCAGACCACCTGACCTGCTTCTTGAGAAACCTACATGCAGGTCAGGAAGCAACAGTTAGAACTGGATATGGAACAACAGACTGGTTCCAAATACAAAAAGGAGATGTCAAGGCTGTCTATTGTCACCATGCTTATTTAACTTATATGCAGAATACATCATGAGAACGCTGGGCTGGAAGAAGCACAAGCTGGAATCAAGATTGCTGGGAGAAATATCAATAACCTCAGATATGCAGATGACACCACCCTTATGGCAGAAAGTGAAAAGGAACTAAAAAGCCTCTTGATGAAAGTAAAAGAGGAGAGTGAGAAAGTTGGCTTAAAGCTCAACATTCAGAAAATTAAGATCATGACATCTGGTCCCATCACTTCATGAGAAATTGATGGGGAAACAGTGGAAACAGTGTCAGACTTTATTTTTCTGGGCTCCAAAATCACTGCAGATGGTGATCGCAGCCATGAAATTAAAAGATGATTACTCCTTGGAAGGAAAGTTATGACCAACCTAGATAGCATATTAAAACGCAGAGACATTACTTTGCCAACAAAGGTTCATCTGGTCAAGGTTTTGGTTTTTCCAGTGGTCATGTATGGATGTGAGAGTTGGACTGTGAAGAAAGCTGAGCGCCGAAGAATTGATTCTTTTGAACTGTGGCATTGGAGAAGACTCTTGAAAGTCCCTTGGACAGCAAAGAGATCCAACCAGTCCGTCCTAAAGGAGATCAGTCCTGGGTGTTCATTGGTAGGACTGATGCTGAATCTGAAACTCCAATACTTTGGCCACCTCATGCGAAGAGCTGACTCATTGGAAAAGACCCTGATGCTGGGACGGATTGGGGGCAGGAGGAGAAGGGGACAACAGAGGATGAGATGGTTGGATGGCATCACCGACTCGATGGACATGAGTTTGAGTAAACTCTGGGGGCTGGTGATGGACAGGGAGGCCTGGCGTGCTGCGATTCATGGGACCACAATGAGTCAGACACGACTGAGTGACTGAACTGACTGAACTGAAGTGTCTAAATGACCCAGCTCTTGGCTGCTTCTATTCTCATGTCTTACTTCTTTCCAAGTCATTCACTATCTACTAGCCACAATGGCCTCTTTGATGCTGTTCAAAAACTTCACCATCTCTCTAACTTATAATATTTTGCATTTGCTTTGCTCTCTGCAGGAATACTCATCCACCAGATAATCTGTCATCATATTCTATATCTATCTGTGAATCCATTTATTTCATTACTGGCTATCTTCCTTCATTAAAGTGAAACTTCCATAAGGATGGGGACTTAGTTTTCCTCAGAGTGGTATCCCCATTCACTATATACTCATAATAAATACTAGATACATATTTCATGAATGAAGTAAAGCTATCAAAATGATGTTGCTTCTACTTCCTTTTACTTCTGTTTGCAATATTTTTTATTTATCACCACTGCACAGGCTACTCCCATTGTTCATCCTACTGAGATAATCTTCTGTATGATGACTTCATTTCTACCCTTGACACCATGCAATACATACTGTAAAAGGTCAGTTTTCATTCCAGTCCCAAAGAAGGGCAATGCAAAAGAATGTTCAAAATAACACACAATTACACCCGTTTTACAAGCTAGCAAAGAGATACTCAATATTCTCCATGCCAGGCTTCAACAGTTCATGAATTTAGAACTTCCAGATGTTCAAGTTGGATTTTGAAAAGGCAGAGGAACCAGAGATCAAATTGCCAACATCCATTGGATCATAGAAAAAGCAAGAGAATTTGAGAAAAAAGAAATCTACTTAGGTTTCATTGACTATGTTAAAGGCTTTGACTGTATGGATCACAATAAACTATGGAAAATTCTCAAAAAGATGAGAATTTGCAGACCACCTTCCCTGTGTCCTGTGAAACCTGTATGCAGATCAAGAAGCAACAGTTAGAACCAGACATGGAAAAATGGACTTGTTCCAAATTGGGAAAGGAGTATGTCAAAGATGTATATTGCCACCCTGTTTATTTAACTTCTATGCAAAGTACATCATGCAAAATGTTGGGTTGGATGAAGCACAAGCTGGAATCAAGATTGCTGGGAGAAATATCAATAGCTTCAGGTATGCAGATAACACCACCCTTATGGCAGAAAGAGAAGAGGAACTAAAGAGCCTCTTGATGAAGGTAAAGAAGGAGAGTGAAAAAGCTAGCTTAAAACTCAACATTCAAAAAACAAAGATCATGGCATCTTGGTCCCATCGCTTCAGGGCAAATAAATGGGGAAACAATGGAAACAGTGACACAATTTATTTTCTTGAGCTTCAAAATCACTTCAGATGGTGACTTCAGCCATGAAATTGTAAGACTCTTTGTTCTTAGAAGAAAAGCTATGACAAACTCAGACAGCATATAAAAAGCAGAGACATTACTTTGCCGACAAAGGTCCATCTAGTCAAAGCTATGGCTTTTCCATTAGTCATGTACACATATGAGAGCTGGACAATAAAAAAGGCTGAGTGCTGAAGAACTGATGCTTTACAACTGTGGTGCTGGAGAAGACTCTTGAAAATCCCTCGCACAGCGAGGAGATCAAATCAGTCATTCCTAAAGGAAATCAACACTGAATATTCATTGGAAAGACTGATACTGAAGCTGAAGCTCTAATACTTTGGCCGCCTGATGCGAAGAGCTGGCTTATTGGAAAAGACCCTGATTATGGGAAAGATTGAAGGCAGAAGGAAGGGGACAACAGAGGATGAGGTGGTTAGATGGCTCAATAGACATGAATTTGAGCAAATTGTGGGAAATAGTGAAGTGCAGGGAAGGCTGGCATGCTGCAGTCCATGGGGACACAAAGAGTCAGACATGACTGAGTGACTGAATGACAATCCATACTTCACGTTAAAGTCATTGCTATAATTTGAAAACACAATTATGGTTGTGCCATGATCCTATTCTTAAAGCCTCTCAATTGCATTCTTTTGATAGTAACAGAAATATTAATAGAAGTCTACAAACCTTGACCTCCTCATTAGCCTTTTCTCATTTTTTAAATCTCTGTCTACAGCCATATTCCTTTGTCTTATTTACCTTTAAATATTTCACTCCTTGGTTCCCTAGGGATCTGTTTTCTGATTCTATCTCCCCCAAATCATGCTAGTTTCTTCTGTTATATGTTCCAGATCATCCTGTATATATCCCTCTATTTTATCAAAGTTATTTATGGCTTGCCTCCTGCATGAGAGCAGAGTCCTTGAAAACTAACAAGAAGGTTTGCTCATTCTGCTCCTAGTGGGATCTTGTTCAGGACTGGGTTTACCTGGGTAAGCTGTGCCTCCCTTATATATTTTGAATCAAGGAGCAGCTTCTTACAAAGGTTCTGCACAAGGAACTGGACAAGGAACCAATGAGTGGTTGCTTTTTCACAGAGAACCAAAAATCCTCTAACGTCTTATATGGAATTAACCAGCAGATTGTAAAACAAACTTTCTAGTTGTTAACAGTGTTACATAAGGTTGTCTTAAGAAAAAGAGTTGTGAATGAATATTGAATGTGAAATGAGGTACATGGTTAGAAAGCTATTAGAAAATAAAACAAATTATAAGAAAAACAAAAAGGTAATTTTCTGTGATATTTTCATAAGGCTACTAGATAAATTTCTCCAAAGAGATTATGGTATGCCCCTAGCCATCAAAGTTCAAGTTCTACAAAATGTAGGAACAGAGTGTTTGGGACACATGTCAAATTTGCTCACTAGATGATGTCCCTTTTCCTCTTCAAGCAGTTATTGCACAAATCATTTTACAGATTTGTTAGAGCCAACTTTCCAAGAAACTTTGTTCTTCACTTGGTTAACAATCTTCAAATAATCCTTAAAAAAACTCTATAGTATATGGCTGATAATGTTCCAAGCACCTAATAAGAACTGGAAAGAGTAACTCTAGATAGTCAGTGCTTACCAGGATTAATAGAAATAAACAATAGTGTTTAAGGATAGAATGCAGGAAGCCTACTCTACCTTTAAACTTCCAGAAAAGTAGTGGTTTACTAAAGGTCAATATTGAGATAATGTTAACTCTATCAGGTATATTTAAACAAGTATAAAATAGCTGCAGAGAAGAGTATGTAGAGACAGAGGAATATTGTTAAATTGAGGACTAATGCATCCTATTAAGCAATTATATTATTTTCATATTACAGACAATATTAAGAAAATTTAAGTTCAGGTTTTGGGATCATCCCTCAGATTATTATAACATTATCAAACATTATGCATTTAGTACAGAAATGTCTACCTCTCTGAGGCATTTGAAAGAAGCAATTTTCAAATCAGCTAAAGAAAATATAGTTTTTAATTTGTCAGTTGCTATTATGATAGTTAATGAGACCATCAACAAAACAAAAAGAAACAATCTACTAAATGGGAGAAAATATTTCCAAATGATATGACTGAAAAGAAGTTAATATCCAAAATATATTAAAAGTTCATACAACTCAATATCAAGCAAACAAACAACCTGAATAAAACATGGGCAGAAGACCTAAATAGATATTTTCCAAAGAAGATATACAGATGACCAACAGGTACTTGAGAAGATGTCTAACATCCCTTAATCCAAGGAATGCAAATCAAAGCTACAATGACATTTCACCATACATCTATCAGAATGGCTATCTTCAAAAAGACAACAAATAACAAATGATGGCAAGGATATTGGTGAAAGAGAACTCTTGTAATTGTGTGTGGGAAAGCTAATTGGTGCAGCCACTATGAAAAACAGCATGGGATTCCTCAAAATATTAAAATTAGAAATACTATATGATCCAGCAATTCACTCCTGGGTATATAGCTGAAGAAAATGAAAACTGTAATTCAAAAAGATACACATACCTCAATGTTCATATCAGCATTACTTACAATAGCCAAGATATGGAAGCAATCTAAGTGTCTATCAATAGATGAACGGATAAAGAGGATGTGGATGGAATACCACTCAGCCTGAAAAAAATAATTATGCCATTTGCAACAACATAGATGGACCTGGAGGGTATTATGATTAGTGAAATATCTTGGACTAAGACAAATACTGTATGCTATCATTTATATGTGGAATCTAAAAACTAAAACAAATGACTAGATAAAAAAATAGACTCGCAGAACAAATTAGTGGTTACCAGCAGGGAGATCAATTGGGGGAGGGCTAAGATAGGCGAAGGGAATTAAGAGGTCCAAACTATTACATATAAAATAAATAAGCTACAAGGATACATTGCCCAGCACAGCCAATATTTTATATCATTTTAACTGGAGTGTAATCTATAAAATTTTGAACCACTCTCTTATATAAGTGAAACTAATAAAATATTATAAATCAACTACACCTCACTAAAAACAAAACAAAATACACAGGGCCAAGACTTGGATAAAGCAGGTGAAGCACTCACTTTTGGCACAAAATTTAAGAGGGTGTAAAAGATCAGTAATCAGGTAAACTTTTAATGTTCCAGAATTAAAAGTAATGCAAAAATTCTAATAAATAAGACATTATTTTATTAGATGGCATGATCAGTATTAATCTGCTACAAACTACTCTTCTCTAACATGAATAACTGCAATAACCTTTCAACTTGTTTCTCTGCATGCTTTTTTATAATCTCCAAAAGATAATGTTCCAAAACCTTAATATTAGAATGTTAGTTTCCTCAATAAGCACTTTCAAAAAATGTGTTTTCATTTTCATAGGAAAAACTCTAAATTCTTAGATAGAAATGGAGCCTCTCCTTCCAGCTTTCTGTGGTCCATTAACTTATGCCTTCCTTTAGTTCTGAGAATGTATCACGCTCTTTCCTGGGCTTCCCTGGTGGATCAGATGGTAAAGAATCTGCCTGCAATGTGGGAGACCTGGGTTCCATCTCTAGGTCAGGAAGATTCCTTGGAGGGAAAGGCAACCCACTCCAGTATTCTTGCCTGGAAAATTCCACGGACAGAGGAGCCTTGTGGGCTACAGTCCATGGGGTCACAGAGTCAGACATGACTGAGCAACCCACACACACACATACACAAAAACACACACACACATGCTCTTACCTGCCTCAAACAACCTTGTATACCATGTCCCCTCTTCTAGGAAACACTTTCTCCCCTGAGTTACCTAGCTAACCCCCCTTGAACTTCTGATTGAAACCCAAGTACCAACTCTGTAAGAAGTCTTCCTTAAGAACAGTCTACATAGAATTAAGTGAGCTCTTTTCTCATGTCTCTCTAATGTGCCATTACCTTTCCTTCACAGCTCTTAGTCAGAGTACATACTCCAGGGAAAAAGGGAGACCCTGACTTTGCTCACCATGATATGTCACCATTGCCTAGCCCAATGCCTGCACACTGTAGATCTTCAGTGGATATTTGTAGAATGAATTTAAGCTCTAAGTAAAATAATAGATGTCCTGAAAATTATCAAAGACTCTCTTTAAAGTCAGTTATATATACTGAAAAACTAAACAAAAATCAATTTAATATACATGCTGATGTTACTTTTTTTTAAACCTAACAGAATGAATTACAAGATCCTTTCAATAATTCAACTGAGGGTTATAAGATTTGAATGAGGAGAAATATATTACAGCAATCTGTGAATGCTTTGTCAGAAAAAAAATGTAATCTTAGGAATTAGCAGAAATAAAGTAATATTGACAATGTTAACTTATAGAAAGATAAAAAAGTGATTTTTTTCTAGATAAAAGGGAGATTCTTAATAGTTGACATGAGAAATCAAAAAGTAGTTCAGCCCTCTTTCATATGAATATGTCAAATAATATTGACACTAATATAGAAAAGAAAACAAAGATTTCTGCAAATAAGTTCCCACCTTTGATGTGATTCTTCCAAGATACTCCATAGTCTAACTATTAATAATTAATTAAAAAATCAAAGGCATGAAAGATCAAATTCATCATTTTGTCCAGCTATTCCCTGCTCCTCCTGAGGCTGCCTGACAAAGTGTGATTTATGATATATAAGCTATGCTATGGGGTTTGACATGGTGAGTGTGATCTCATTTAATGTGTTCTTGCAATCAGCTTAGATCTCTTTGACAAGCATTTCATGCACGTGTGTTTTTAGAACATAAAATAGGTATCTTAATGAAAGCAAACTTTATATCCAAAGATATATTTGCATTCTCTGCTTATTTATAATTAATATTTTAACTATTCAAATACTCCCTAACTTTCATTAAATTGAAACAATACATGACACTTTTTGTTGTTCAGGCTCCATATGAATCACTTCTCTCTGCTTATAGTGAAAGATAAGAATAAAGAATATTTATAACCCAGGTTGGTAAATAATGAATCTGCCTACTAAGTAATCTAGGTAGACAAAGAGGTGAAACTAAAACCTAAATCTTCTTGATCACATATATATGCAATTTCGGTTTTGGTCACTAATTTCAGTGTGTGGTGGAAGGGTCACCACCACATCAGTGAACAAGACTCTGACCCCAGATATTTGTCCAACAGTTTAACTCAATTCTGATGTAATCTACCTAGAGATTGCTTCAGATTCCATAGGTGAAGGGTTCAGTCCTACAAGACTGCTTCCCACCAATCCCTACTCTAGATTACCTATGCTTCTAACTGACTGGATACAAATTGGCAGTTCTAACAAACTCCTCCATCTCAGAATGCCAATCAGAAGCCCTGCGGTCACCTGACAAACTGGCTATAATCCAGAGTCTTCCAGGACGCCTTCCTTGGTTGAGTCTGATTAATTTGCTAGAGTGGCTTACAAAACTCAGGGAGATATTTTACTAACTAGATCACTGATTTATTATAAAATGTTGTATGTCAGAAATAGCCAGAGGAAGGTATGTAGGGCAAGTTATGGGGAAAGGGTATGGAGCTTCCATGTGTTCACCAACTTGGAAGCTCTCTGAACCTTACCCTTTAGGGTGTTTTTAGAGGCTTCATTACATAGGCATGGTTGATTAAATCATTAGCCATTGACAATTGATTCAATCTCTAGTCCCTCTCCCCTACCCAGGAGTCAGGGTGGGACTGAAAGTTCCAACCCTCTAACCACAGGGCTGGTATCCTTAGTCACTGCTCCTATCCTTAGGTTAACTTAGGTTATCACTCTCATCACTTAGGAAATTCCAAGAGTTTAAGAACTTTGTGCCAGAAAAGGGGACAAAATCAAAATATATATTTCTTTTTATAAATTCCAATAATACAGGCATGCAGAAGACTTATTATAATTTTACAAAGTTTGATAGGTACAACAGAAACCCAATATTTTAAATTAAAGCTTAAAAAAAACACTTGGTATGAGATACTCTCACAGAAAACAGTGCCAATTCATATTATTCCAATTTAGTGTAAACAATATCACAATGTATCAAGTCTATATTTCATTTTTTTTCAAAAAGTCATAAAAAGGTTTAAGTTTCTTCTTCTGATAGCTATTACTTAGTTGATAGCTATTATCTGTCTGGGGCAAGGTTTTCTGAAAAGTGAAAGTGAAAGTTTCTTAGTAGTGTCCAGCTCTTTGGGACCCCATGGACTGCATAATCCATGGAATTCTCCAGGCAAAAATACCGAAGTGGGTAGCCTACCCCTTCTCCAGTGGATCTTCCCAACTCAGGAATCAAACCAGGGTCTCCTGTATTGCAGGAGGATTCTTTACCAACTGAGCTATCAAGGTTTTCTGAGACAGATTAATTTTTTAATTATGAAGAAACGTTAAGTATTTGTGACAATTTCTAAAAAGATCATCAAATAGTTGTGCACATGTTATAATAATTAACAAGAATGCAAACACGGATCTTTTGATTCTCAGCCCATGTTCTTAATAAATGTTATCTATATGTTGACACATATTACTTAGAATTCTCCAAAGGGCAGCGTATTAAGAATAGCAAAATTAATCAAAACCTTAATTTATCCACTATTTGTCCTGGGTATCAGGACAGCTTCCAACAGATTCATAGACCATCCCCAAATGTTTTGCTAAACAAAGGTGTGTTTAACAGAGACTCATGGCATAGGCTCACTGATTCACATTTTGTCTTCCTTTGGCTCATAGGAGGCCTTTGAGAAAGAGCTGCTGTAAATTAGGCGCTGAGTTGTATCTGCCTGTGGAACTCAGTTTCTCTAGTGGAATCAAACCCAAATTAGCATAAATATTTAGTAGGTTTCCTTGCACTTATTCATAAACCAATAATACCAAATGAGCTTTCAAACTACCTAAACATTTCTGTATTTAGTGCTTGCTGCCTTATGACTTAAAAACACATATTACTTTGGTTTACACTGATCAAATTTAGACACTTTTTAGACAGAAAAATCTTTTATGAAACACTAATTACAAATTATGTGAAATTGCCTAGGCAGTAAGTAATCATACTGATGCCCTCCCATCAACAAACCCCCAAGAATATTTAGTTCAAATGCCATTCTATAGGAGAATTTGATAATAGGACATGGAAAGAAGAAAGCAAAAGTCAGACACAAATGCCTTGCCAAAGCCCAAATCCAACAGTAGCATAAAGGCCTAAAACTACCAATTTTGAGACAGCCATGTGGCAGAAAAGTGCTATCATCTCTTTTAAGCTGGTTTTATACATTATTTATTTTTTCAGCTTCTGCTCTGCTGTTATTCAACTACAAATGCCATTGGCTATAACGTACACTCCATCTTGTAGCAGTAGCCCTAATTATAATTTAAATGGATTAATGATTCATAAAAGAGGATCATTGTTTTTGCTTGTGTTTTAGTTGTCTCCTTGGATTAAAATATCATTTGGCAAATAAATGGCAAAATAAAATAATAAAATAAAAATTAGAATTTCCTATTATATCTTTAGATAAAATAAACTGCAAAATAAACAGCTAAAACAAAATTTTAAGTATTTGTGTGGACCAAATGAACAGTTTAAACACAGATGATTTGATACAGTGTTTTGTCCCTTGAAAGTAATAGAATATTTATTCCGGATAATGCATGTATTTCTGTATTTATAAAGAAGTTTTGATTTTTAAGTGAACTTATACATAAGGTTTAGTAAATAATAATACCATGTTAAACTTATTCAGGATTTTAGGTTTTTAAAACATGATTTTTTTCAGTTTTTTTTAACACTATTGATATAATTATTTATGGCATATATAAGCCCTGAAAAAGTGGTGTAGCATAATGTTCAGACTGTCCTCTGTAATATTTCATTGCATTTATACTTGCATTTAATTAAGATTGGCTATAATTTATCAAAATCTTTTAAATACTTATAAAGAGAGCACTATTGAGAGTTTATACAAAGGAAAAAAGAATAAAGTATAGTAAAAGTTTTTCTGTTAAAAGGTGGATGATTTTCATTCTAATTTTTCTTTATTTGATTTTATTGTTTGAAGTTCAACATTGGGAAAAAAAAAAAAAAAAAACTACTAGACGCATGGCTAAGATCATTATTAGCTGCATAAACTATTTGGTACCAAAGCTTTGAATTAAACTTCAGGCTCCAGGTTTTCTGTGAATTTAGTACACATGTTTTTGTTTTTAAGTGTGATAGGATTTATACCCCACACCTATATGTCTCTGAATCCTACTCCTATATTGATGCCAAGATGAAGTGATTTTGGGACAAGTTCTTCTCTTATAGGGAAATATAAATATATCCCAAACTGCACTGAACTCTAGCAAGCACCCAGCCTACAGTAATTATTTTGTGCCTTGTAATGGATTGAATAGCATTACCCTAAAGGTATGACCAAGTTGTAGACCCCAGTGCCCTCCATCTCCCCATGAGTGCCTGTGAATGTGAGCTTATTTGGAAGCGAGATATTTACAGATATAATCAAGGTAAGAATCTTAGGAAGGAAACATCTAGAATAAGGGTGGATCCTAAATCTAACGACCAGTGGCCTTATACTAAGAAAAATTAGAGAGATCAAAGACACAAGCAAGAAGGTCACATGATAACAAAGGCAGAAATGGGATTATGCTGATACAAGCCAAGGCTTTCCATGAGCCTCTAGTGGCTGATCCAGTCAAGGTAAGTTTCTCCCTAGAGTCTTCTAAGGGAGTATGGTCCTACCAACATCTTGATTTTGATTTAATGTCCTAGCCTCTGCAACAGTGAGAGGAAAAAAAAAAATATATATATATATATATATATATATAACCTTAAAGCATCAATTTTGTTGTAATTTGCCTAGTAACCCTAAGAAACTTATACATGCCTCAAGCATTTGGTTAAACAAATACTACCATTACATATTTCATAAGAGTGATCACCATTGTTGATTATGGTAAACATACAGTTTATTTTCAGGTTTTTTTTTTTTTTTTTAATTTCTACTTAACAATCAAAAAAGCAAGAGAGTTCCAGAAAAACATCTATTTCTGCTTTATTGACTATGACAAGCCTTTGACTGTGTGGATCACAATAACTATGGAAAATTCTGAGGGAGATGGGAATACCAGACCGCCTGACCTGCCTCTCGAGAAACGTCGATGCAGGTCAGGAAGCAACAGTTAGAACTGGACATGGGACAACAGACTGGTTCCAAACAGGAAATGGAGTACGTCAAGGTTGTATATTGTCACCCTGCTTATTTAACTTATGTGCAGAGTACATCATGAGAAATGCTGGGCTGGAGGAAGCACAAGCTGGAATCAAGATTGACAGGAGAAATATCAATAACCTCAGATATGCAGATGACACCACCCTTATGGCAGAAAGATAGGAAGAACTAACGAGTCTCTTGATGAAAGTGAAAGAGGAGAGTTAAAAAGTTGGCCTAAAGCTCAATATTTAGAAAACTAAGATCATGGCATCTGGTCCCATCACTTCATGGAAAATAGGTGGGGAAACAGTGGAAACAGTGGCTGACTTTATTTTTTGGGGCTCCCAAATCACTGCAGATGGTGACTGCAGCCATGAAATTAAAAGACGCTTACTCCTTGGAAGGAAAGTTATGACCAACCTAGATAGCATATTAAAAAGCAGAGATATTACATTGCCAACAAAGGTCCATCTAATCAAGGCTGTTTTTCCAGTGGTCATATATGGATATGTGATGGACTATAAAGAAAGCTGAGCACTGAAGAATTGATGCTTTTGAACTGTAGTGTTGGAGAAGACTCTTGAGAGTCCCTTGGACTGCAAGGAGATCCAACCAGTCCATCCTAAAGGAGATCAGTCCTGGGTGTTCATTGGTAGAACTGATGTTGAATCTGAAACTCCCATACTTTTGCCACCTGGTGCAGAGAGCTGACTCATGTGAAAGACCCTGATGCTGGGAAAGATTGAGGTTAGGAGGAGAAGGGGATGACACAGGATGAGATGGTTGGATGGCATCACCGACTCGATGGACATGGGTTTGGGTGGACTCCAGGAGTTGGTGATGGACAGGGAGGCCTGGCGTGCTGCGGTTCATGGGGTCGCAAAGAGTCGGACATGACTGAGCAACTGAACTGAACTGAACTGAACTAACAGAGGATATTATTATATTTAATCAAACATGTTTTATTCTATGTAAGTCTTGCTTGGATGTGTCACCACTGAATACCATCTCCTATGACTCAGGATTTTTTTTTAATTTTTGAAGACTTGCTACATATTGGATGTTTGTGACTGCTAAAAATTCATATGTTGAAGCAAGCCCCTTACTCCCAAAGTGATTTGTATTTAGAGGTAGGTGTCTGGGCTTTCCTGGTGGCTCAGTAGTACAAGAATCCGCCTCCCAATTAAGCAGATACAAGAGACTCGGTTTCGATCCCTGGGTCAGGAAGAATCACTGGAGAAGGAAATGGCAACCTACTCCAGTATTCTTGCCTGGAGAATCCCATGGACAGAGAAGTTTGGTGGTCTACAGTCCATTGAATCTCAAACAGTCAGACACAGCTTAGTGACAGAGCATGCACTTCTGGGAGGTAATGGAGCTTAGATAAACTCAGGCTGCTGGGGCCTCCATGGTGTGATTAGTCTCCCTATAAAAAGAGGGAGATCAGAGCTAGCATTTTCTCTCTCTGATGTGAGCATACAGATGAAAGGCATCCATCTGTAAGTCAAAGAAGGCCCTTACCAGGATCAGGGTCTGTGGGCATCCTAATGATCAACTTTCCAGCTTCCAGAACTGTGAGAATTTTCTCTATGAGAAACAGATAAATTTTATGGTATTTTGTTATAGTAGCCTGAGCTGGCTAATACAAGCTTGGATAAAGTGGAAAGACTGGTGCAAAATCAAGTTCTAGAAACCATTTTAAATTATAAGAAAATGAAGCAAAAATTGTTTAAATATTTCCACATTCTCCACTTACACTGCCAAATTAAGGAAATGTGTGCTTTAATCAAGCCCTTTCAAATGAACACACTTTTCTTACAAGAGTAATTAATAACCCATGAATGTTAATTATATTTGCCAGGTTAATTTTCATCCTGTATTATACTGCAAGAAAGGTTTGAAGCTGATGAATCATCTTCCATTTGAAGTGTCATTTATAGAAGTAAGAGCTAACCATATGAATCTTGGAGATATAGTTTTGTCAAAACTGGAATTCAATCTTGTAAACACATATCTCAGTCTTGAGAATGGAACTGATAATTAGTCAAACATGCAGTGAAATGTTATATAGAGTGAAGCTGTATCCTGCTCAATTTTGTCCAGTCTTTAAATAGAACGACTTTTACTTTTGTGATCTCTACTCCATGAACTTTATCAAAATATGTCTGTAATATTTACTCCCCAAAATTTAAAGATCAAAAACTTTTCACTATATATCAGTCTGCTTTTGGTATTGACCAGCTGGTGATGTCCATGTGTGGTGCTGTTTTTGTGTTGCTGGAAAAGTGTGTTTACTATGACCAGTGTATTCTCTTGACAAAACTCTGTTAGCCTTTGCTCTGCTTCATTTTGTACTTCAAGACCAAACTTGCCTGCTATTTTGGTTATCTCTAGACTTCCTACTTTTGCATTCCAATCCCCTGTGATGAAAAGGGCATCTTTTTTTGGTGTTAGTCCTAGAAGGTATTGTAGATCTTCATAGAACCTGTCAACTTTAGCTTTTTGGGCATCAGTGGTCACGGCACAGACTTCGATTACTGTGATGTTGAATGATTTGCCTTGGAAACGAACTGAGATCATTCTGTCATTTTGAGATTACACCCAATTACTGCATTTCAGCCTCTTTTGTTGACAACTAGGGCTACTGCATTTCATCTGAGGGATTCTTGCCCACACCATATTAGATAAAATGGTCATCCAAAATAAGTTCTCCCATTCCCATCTATTTTAGTCTGATGGTTCCTAAGATGTTGATGTTCAACCTTGCCATCTCCTGCTTGACCACTTCCAATTTACCATGATTCATGGACCTAACATTTCAGGTTCCTATGAAATATTGTTGTTTATAGCATGGGACTTTACTTTCACTACCAGGTACATCCACAGCTAAGCATCAATTTCTGCCTTAGCTCAGCCAGCTATTCTCACTGGAGTTATTGGCAATCACCCTCCACTCTTCCTTAGTAGCATATTGGGCACCTTCCAACTCTGGAGGCTCATCTTCCAGTGTCATATCTTTTTTCTTTCTCATACTATCCATGGGGTTCTCCAGGAAAAATACTGGAGTGGGTTGCCATTTCCTCCTCCAGTGGACCAAATTTTGTCAGAACTCTTCAGTGTGACTTGTCCATCTTGTGTGGCCCTGCACTGCATGGCACAAGATTCACTGAGTTACACCAGCCCCTTAGCCGCGACAAGGCTGTGATCTATGAAGAGGAGATCAGAGTACAGAGTTCCAAAATAATAGATTCTTAGGATTTTTTCAGTTTAATGTCTGTTTTGATGGGGTGACCAACACCCAGAATGTTTTATTTTTACCTCTTAAAATTCCTTTTTAAATAATAACCTAAGTTGTGTGCTGATTGAATAAAATTGATAAGAAACTATTTGACTAACTTCCTAAAATGCATCACATAGATAATTCCCTTTGTGATTACAGCATGATCATATTTGATATATCATTAGCAGCATTCCTTGAGATAAGGGCATTGTGTCTCATATTTAAACACTATTAAGACTGAAACCAGCAAGCTATTAATTGCCTTTTGGTTTGATGTGTGTAATATAATATATCTATGTAATGATTTAAGAAAATTCAAAGTGCAAAAATCCTCTCATACAATACAAACTAGCGAGTAATTCACATTTCAAAATAGATTATGCTATGGCATGTTTAGGGTTTCTAATAAATGACAAAATCCAAAATGTAAGAAAGGAGAACAAAGGGGAAAAAAAGAGAAAAGTAAAAGAAAAGCTAAATGAGGATGCAGAAGATTGCTTCATCTTAGTCCTAGAACACTAAGGAAGGTAGTTTTCTCAAGTAAGTTTTCAGGTCTGATTATCTTAGTGCATCAGAACTGACGACATCAGGAACACAGTTAATTTCAACAAGGTTTTCAGCAGGGCCTTGGTGGGGGGGGGGATAGTCTCAAGATTGTAAGATGAAACAAAAGGTAAAACTTTTCTTCCTGAATATTGCTACTTTCTGTGAGCATATTTCAAAGTATTGAAGACAGAAAATAGAAAATTAAACATAAAAGATAATGAGACTAACATTCATTCATTCATAATGGATGCCATCCATGTACCACATACTGTGATATGTACTGTGGATACCACAGTGAACAAAAATGACATAAAGCTCTGCCTTCATGTAGTGTACATTATGAGGCAGGTGATACATAACAAAATAAATAATGAAGCCCATGATATGTTGGAAGTGATAAGTTCTGTTCTGTTCAGTTGCTCAGTCAACTCCGATTCTTAGTGCTCCCATGGACTGCAATATGCCAGGCTTCGCGGTCCATACCATCTCCGGGAGCTAACTCAAACTCATGTCCATCCAGTTGGTGATGCTATCCAAACATCTCATCCTCTGTCATCCCATTTTCCTCCCACCTTCAATCTTTCCCAGAATCAGGGTCTTCTACAATGAGTCAGTTCTTCACATTAGGTGGCCAAAATTTGGAGTTTCAGCCTCAGCATTAGTCATTCCAATGAATATCCAGGACTGATTTCCTTTAGGATGGACTGGTTGGATCTCCATGCAGTCCAAGGGACTCTCAAGAGTCTTCTCCAACACCACATTTAAAAAGCACTAATTCTTTGGCGTTCAGATTTTTTTATAGTCCAACACTCACATCCATACCCACCTACTGGAAAAACCATAGCTTTGACTAGATGGATCTTTGTTGGTAAAGTTATCTCTCTGCCCTGTAATATGCTGTCTAAATTGGTCATAGCTTTTCTTCCAAGGAGCAGACCTTTTTTAATACCGTGGCTGCAGTCATGATCTGCAGGGACTTTGGAGCCCAAACAAAGAAAGTCTATCACTGTTTCCATTGTTTCCCCATCTATTTGCCATGAAGTGATGTGACCAAATTCCATGATCTTAGTTTTCTGATTGTTGACTTTTAAGTCAAATTTTTCACCCTCCTAAGAGGCTCTTTAGTTCCTCTTCACTTTCTGCCATAAGGGTGGTGTCATCTGCATATCTGAGGTTATTGATATTTCTCCTGGCAATCTTGATTCCAGCTTGTGCTTCTTCCAGCCCAGCATTTCTCATGATGTTCTCTGCATATAAGTTAAAAAAGCAGGGTGATGATAAACAGTCCCGACATACTTCTTTCCCATTTGGAACCATTCTGTAGTTCCATGTCCAGGTCTAACTGTTGCTTCTTGAACTGCAAAAGATTTCTCAAGAGTCAGGTCAGGTGGTTTGGTAATCCCAACTCTTTCAGAATTTTCCAGAGTTTATTGTTATCCACACAGTCAAAGGCTTTGGCATAGTCAATAAAGGAGAAGTATATGCTTTTCTGGAATCTTTTGCTTTTTCAATGATCCAAAGAATGTTGGCAATTTGATCTCTGGTTTCTCTGGCTTTTGTAAATCCAGCTTGAATATCTGGAATTTCACGGTTCACGTACTGTTGAAACCTAGCTTGGATATTTTTGAGCATTATTTTGCTACTGTGTGAGATGAGTACAATTGTGTGGTAGTTTGAGCATTCTTTGGCATTGCCTTTCTTTGGGATTGGAATGAAAACTGGCCTTTTCCAGTCCTGTGGCCACTGCTGAGTTTTCCAAATTTGCTGGCATATTGAGTGCAGCACTTTCACAGCATCATCTCTTAGAATTTGAAATAGCTCAACTGGAATTCCATCACCTCCACTAGCTTTGTTCCTAGTGATGTTTCCTAAGGCCCACTTAACTTTGCATTCCAGGATGTCTGGTTCTAGGTGAGTAATCACACGTTGTGATTATCTGGGTTGTGAAGATCTTTTTTGTATATTCCTGTGTATTCTTGCCACCTCTTCTTAATATCTCCTACATCTGTAAGGCCCATACCATATCTTTCCTTTATTGTTCACATCTTTGCATGAAATGTTTCTATGGTATCTCTAATTTTCTTGAAGAGATCTCTATACTTTCCCATTCTACTATTTTCCTCTATTTCTTTGCATTGATAACTGAGGAAGGCTTTCTTATCTCTCCTTGCTATTCTTTGGAATTCTGCATTCAAATGGGTATATCTTTCCTTTTCTCTTTGCCTTTTGCTCCTCTTATTTCACAGCTATTTTTAAAGCCTCCTCAAACAACCATTTTGCCTTTTTGCATTTCTTTTTCTTGGGGATGGTGTTGCTCCCTGCCTCCTGTACAATGTCATGAACCTCCATCCATAGTTCTTCAGGCACTCTGTTTATCAGAACTAATCCTTTGAATCTATTTCTCACTTCCACTGTATAAAGGATTTGATTTAGGTGACACCTGAATGGTCTAGTGGTTTTTCCTACTTTCTCCACAGATAAGTTCTGTGAAGAAAAGCAAAGCAGGAAAAGTAAACTGGTAGTGCCATTTAATTTTAACAAAGGAAATCAAGGAAGTTGTGGTGGAGAAAGTAGCATTTGAGTGAAAGTTACAAAGAGGTAAGAAAGCAATCATGGTGGATATCTGGAGATTGGTATTTTCGGTCAGGGAAAACACATTTAAAGAATCTAATGTAAGAAAATCCTTGGCATTTTCAAATAGCCAGGAGGTTAGGGCAGCAATAATGCTGGAACAGGGTGAAGGGGAGAAAAATCGTCAATGTGTTCAGAATGGTACACCAGACAGAGCATATATATGGTTTTGTAAAGTGTTATATGATTCCACCTTACACTCAGAGTGAGACCATAAGTTACTGAAGGTAATTGAGCAGGTGAGTGATATGACTTCAATTATTTTATGTTCTTGTTTATGTATTGAGGGTAGATTACAAGTGATGGCAAATGTGGAAGAAAGAAAGAGAATATTTAAAAATTCAGATGAAATATGAGTTGACTTGAACTGGGTGAATAATAATAATAGTGAGAATTGTTTGAATACTTTTGACGGTAGAGTTGCTGAGAAATGAGTTCTATGCATGACTGAAGCTTGCATATTATACGAGATTGCAAGACCAGAAGGAACCAATAAATTTGTGGAGTTGTAGTAGTAAAGGAGTGAACTGGAAAGATGACAGTTAATATGCAGAGAGTTGGTGGCTTAAAATTTAGATTATAACCATTTGTATTATGAGTAATGACATGGAGCTGAGATAATGGAATTGAGTAATTGAGGCAAGAGTATTGAAAATGAGTACATCACATACCTAAGGATGAGGAATTTCATAGAACACCAAAATTATAACAGGGGCAGAATTACAAATATTGACAGGAAATCAGGATATAAAATTTTCATGGAATAAGTGAACATGCCTACAAAAGTTGAATAGAGAAGTTAACAGATTCTAATGGCATGTGATTCCAAATTGGAGAGATGGGAGGAAAAGCAAGTGAGAAAATTCTGGAAGTAGAAAAGTGCAGGAGAGCATATTTATTTCATTTCTAGAGACAGTGGATAGAGTTGAGGGTAAGACATAATCTACCAATTAGAGGGCTGAGCCCTGAAGAATTGATGCTTTTGAACTGTGGTGTTGGAGAAGACTCTTAAGAGTCCCTTGGACTGCAAGGAGATCAAACCAGTCCATCCTAAAGGAAATCAGTCCTGAATATTCACTGGAGGGACTGATGGTGAAGCTGAAACTTCAATACTGTGGCCACCTGATGTGAAGAGCCAACTCATTGGAAAAGACCCTGATGCTGGGAAAGATTGAAGGCAGGAGGAGAAGGGGGAGCAGAGGATGAGATGGTTGGTTGGTATTACTGACTGGATAGACATGAGTTTGAGCCAGTTCTGGGAGTTGCTGATGGACAGGGAAGCCCAGCATTCTGCAGTCTACCGGGTCACAGTCAGTCATGACTGAGCGGCTAAATTGAAGTGAACTAGAGGGCTAACCTGAAAGTAGCAGCATTGAGGAGAGAGGTGACAATAAGAATGAGAAGGTAAATAAAAAATTCAGACATTTCTGAAAATTGAGAATCCTCTTTTGCACTTTTTGTCCTAAGAGAATCTTCCAAAATGGATTAAAAAAAAAATCCATTTAAACAGCCAGTAACTTTGAGAATGGGAGATATTATCTTCCCGTTTTGCCAAGAGAAAGATCATTAACCATGTTCAGATGACTATTAGAAGATTTAAGTATTAGCACAATGTCAAGTCAACTAGTGTTACATAATCCACACAATTTACAATACATTAAGAGGGCATATTAACAGATTAATTAAATAAAGTTCTTTCAAAGGTTATTTTAAAGCTATCAAGGTGAAGAAGAATGAACATATTACAATTTAGAAGTGGACCTGGATTTGAGTCCCAATACATCATTAAATAATTGTGTGGTTTTGGGTAAGCCACGTAAAATCACTGTATTGCTACTTGAATTTAAAATGAAGGTAATACTACCTAAACTGTTGATTGTGATAAAGATTTATATGTAATTTATCACTCAGTTATAAATAACTTCAGTTCAGTTCAGTTCAGTCACTCAGTCGTGTCCGACTCTTTCCGACCCCATGAATCGCCACGCACCAGGCCTCCCTGTCCATCACCAACACCCAGAGTTTACTCAAATTCATGTCCATCAAGTCGGTGATGCCATCCAGCCATCTCATCCTCTATCATCCCCTTCTCCTCCTGCCCCCAATCCCTCCCAGCATCAGGGTCTTCTCCAATGAGTCAACTCTTTCCATGAGGTGTCCAAACTACTAGAGTTGCAGCTTCAGCATCAGTCCTTCCATGAACACCCAGGACTGATCTCCTTTAGGATGCACTGATTGGATCTCCTTGCAGTCCAAGGGACTCTCAAGAGTCTTCTCCAACAACACAGTTCAAAAGCATCAATTCTTCTGCACTCAGCTTTCTTCACAGTCCAACTCTCACATCCATACATGACCACTAGAAAAACCAAAGCCTTGACTAGACGGACCTTTATTGGCAAAGTAATGTCTCTGCTTTTTAATATGCTATCTAGGTTGGTCATAACTTTCCTTGTACTTAATTATAAATGTATGGTAAGTATTAAATTGAATATTTAATCTTAGACCATAAGGTCATTTCTTAGAAAAATATGCAAATACTGATATAACATAATATATCATTATAGCTTAATATAAAATAATTTACAGGCTTAATAAAAATATTTTGGAGGTGCATAACTGAGACTAAATTTACAATTAGTCAAATGCACAAATCTAAAGTGTATACCTTCGTGGGTTTTATATATTTATGCATTCATATTCACTTTCCCCATATCAAGATAAGGAACAGTTCCACAGCATCAGAAAGTTTTCTTTTCCTGCATTTTACTTAATAAGCACACAAGGCTAAGACTATTCTAACTATTATCACCACAATTTTCTTTTGCCTCCTGCTGAACTTCATTTATTTGCAGTTATGTGGTATTTAACCTTTTGTGTCTGGTTTATCTTATTCAACAACATGTTTTTTGAGATTTGTCCATTTTATTGTATGTTCAGTTCAGTTCAGTTGCTCAGTCATGCCTAACTCTTTGCGACCCCATGAATCGCAGCATGCCAGGTCTCCCTGACCATAACCAACTCCCAGAGTCCACTCAAACCCATGTCCATTGAGTCAATGATGCCATCCAAACATCTCATCCTCTATCATCCCCTGCTCCTCCTGCCTTCAATCTTTCCCAGCATAGGGGTCTTTTCAAATGAGTCAGCTCTTTGCATCAGGTGGCCGAAATATTGGAGTTTCACCTTCAACATCAGTCCTTCCAATGAACACCCAGGACTGATCTCCTTTAAGATGGACTGGCTGGATCTCCTTGCAGTCCAAGGGACTCTCAAGAGTCTTCTCCAACACCACAGTTCAGGGCATCAGTTCTTCAGTGCTCATCTTTTTTATAGTCCAACTCTCACATCCATACATGACCAACGGAAAAACCATAGCCTTGACTAGATGGACCATTGTTGGTAAAGTAATATCTCTGCTTTTTAATATGATGTCTATGTTGGTCATAACTTTCCTTTCAAGGAGTAAGTGTCTTTTACTTCCATGGTTGTAATCACCATCTACAGTGATTTTGGAGCCAAGAAAAGTAAAATCAGCCACTGTTTCCCCATCTATTTGCCATGAAGTGATGGGACCGGATGCCATGATCTTAGTTTTCTAAATGTTGAGCTTTAAGCCAACATTTTCACTCTCCTCTTTCACTTTCATCAAGAGGCTCTTTAGTTCTTCTTCTCTTTCTGCCATAAGGGTGGTGTCATCTGCATATCTGAGGTTATTGATATTTCTCCTGTCAATCTTGATTCCAGCTTGTGCTTCCTCCAGCCCAGCGTTTCTCATGATGTACTCTGCATATAAGTTAAATAAGCAGGGTGACAATATACAGCCTTGACGTATTCCTTTTCTTATTTGGAACTAGTCTCTTGTTCCATGTCCGGTTCTAACTGTTGCTTCCTGACCTACATACAGGTTTCTCAAGAGGCAGGTCAGGTGGTCTGGTATTCCCACTTCTTTCAGAATTTTCCACAGTTTATTGTTATCCACACAGTGAAAGGTTTTGGCATAATCAATAAAGCAGAAATAGATATTTTTCTGGAACTCTAGTATTTAGTTCTTTATTGGTGTGTATCATTACTATATAAGTCAGTATCACAGTTTTAAAATATTTTCTCCTCTTGATAGACTTTTCCCAGCTTTTGCTGATTATTAAAAAAAGGTTTTGTGAATGTTTTTCACTTGTCATTTTTGTGTGAAAATTAAATCATTTTTTTTTGTACGTACATAGAAATTGAACTCTGTCATTGTGGATGTATGCATATTCTAAAACTTTATTAAAATAATTTAATATAATACCTTTTGTGAATTATTTTGGGATTTCTATACAAACTAAATCATCTGTGAATAAAGATAGTTGTATTTCTTTTCAGTCTGTATAACTTTATTATTGTTATACTTCATTGCACTAATTGGACCCTTCAGAACAATATTGGATATAACTGACAATAAAATCAGTTATGAAAATCCTTGGCTTGTTACAAATTTGGGGGAGAAAAAGGTTAGTCTTTCATCATAAGATATGTTATTAAGTACTGGATTTTTTGTTTATGCCCTATTTCAAGTGAGGAAATTACAGTTTACTTCTTGCTTATGAGTGGTGTTTTTGTTGTTAAGGGATGCTAGATTTTTTTCAAATGCTTTTTCTTTATCTGCTGAGATGAGCATGTTGTTTTAGTTCTTTATTGATAACATGGTATATGACTTTGCTTTTTGAATATTAAAACAATCTTGCATTACTGGATTAAATTTTGCTTAGTCATGGTATACAATCATTGTCACAGGTTGCTGGATTTAGTCTGCTAGTACTTTACTTAGGATTTTTATGTTTATATTCCTGAGTTATGTTAATCTGTAGTTTTCACATTTTTTCTTTCTCTTTTTTAAAGATTTCATTGTTTGGTTTTTCTATAAGGTAATATGAGCCTCGCAAAATGAGTTGGGGATTATTTCTCTTACTTTCTGAAAAAGTTCATGAAGGATTGGTAATATTTTTTAATTGAATGTTTGAAATAATTTACCAGTGAAGCTATGTGGCCCTGGAAATTCTTTTATGAAAGACATTTAATTACTAATTCAATAAATTTATTCTAATTGGTATATTCAGATTTTCTATTCATTTTTGTTTTGATTTTGGTAATTTATGTCTGGCTTCCCCAGTAGCTAAGTGGTAAAGATCTACCTGAAATGCAGAAGATGCAGGTAAAGTGGGTTTGATACCTGGTTTGGGAAGATAATCTGGAGAAGGAAATGGCAACCTACTCCAATATTCTTGCCTGGAAAATCCCATGGACAGAAGAGCCTGGCAGGCTATAGTTCATGTGGCCACAAAGAGTTAGACACAACAGAGCAACTGAGTATGCAATGCAAATGCAAATGCAATCTGTGTCTTACTTAGGAATTTGTCTTTTAAATACTTTTTAGAAGTTGTTGGTATAAAGTTATGTCTACCAAAGTTGTTAATTTTTTAAGGTTAGTAGTATTAACCTCCATTTATTTTTAAATTAATGATGTGTGTAGTCTTTCTTTTTATTCACTAACTAGATATGTGTCAGTTTTGTTGATCCTTTCAAGACTCAACTTTTGGGTCATTAAGTTTCTCTTTTTTGTTTGTTTGTTTGATTTCAACTTGAAACTTTATTACATTTTCATTTTGCTTGCTTTGCGTTTAGTCTTATTTTTCTATTTTCTAAAGGTTTGAGATTTAGTTATTGATAAACTATCTCTCTTTTTACATTAAATCTTTGTTTTGAAATAAGTTAAGGTTTATATGTAGTTGTAAGAAATAATACAAAGAGATCTTATGTAAATTTTACTCAGTTTCATCTATTAACAACATCTTGCAAAACTAGTAAAACATTATAACCAGCATATAGAGACTGAAATAATCATGGTAAAGAACATTTTCATCATCTCAAGGATTCCTTCTGCTATTCTTTAATAGTCATGCCTAAATCCTCACACATCCCTTTTTATTGTTACTAATCCATCCTCCATTCCCACTATTTTGCCACTTCAATAGTGTTATATAAGTGAAATCCTACAGTATATAAACATTTGTGATTGGATTTATTCACCCAATATATTTCTCTGAAGATTAACTGAAGTTTTTGCATGTATCAGTTGAAAAATCAGTAAAGATGATTATGCAAGTAAGGCTGTTAATCAGTGGGGAAAATGTAGTACTTCAAATGGATTGCTGATAATGAGAAAAAAAAAGATTTTTATTTAAAAAACTTCTTTGGAGGGAGGAGCCAAGATGGCGGAGGAGTAGGACGGGGAGACCACTTTCTCTCCTACAAATTCATCAAAAGAATATCTGAACGCAGAGCAAACTTCACAAAACAACTTCTGATCGCTAGCTGAGGTCATCAGGTGCCCAGAAAAGCAGCCCATTGTCTTCAAAAGGAGGTAGGACAAAATATAAAAGATAAAAAGTGAGACAAAAGAGCTAAGAACGGAGATCCGTCCCCGGAAGGGAGTCTTTAGAGGACGTTTCCAGACACCGGGAAACCCTTGCACTGGCGGGCCTGGGGGAAGTGTTTGAACCTAGGAGGGCAACCTGACTGGGAGGGAAACAATAAATTAAACCCACAGATTACGTGCCTAAAAGCAACTCTCAGCAGAAAAGTGCCCCAGACACCCGCATCCGCCACCAGCAAGTGGGGGCGGCACGGAGAGGAGCGGGCGGCATTGCTTGGGGTAGGGTCCGGGCCTGAGTGCCCTGAGGACAATCGGAGGGAGCTTTTGTGAGCTGCCAACTTGAACTGTGGGAGAGCAGGGAAGAGAGAGAAAATTAACCGGCCCGAACTCGCTGCCGGCTGTTCGCTGAACAAAGGGACCGAGAGGGTCCAGAGAAGAGCTCGCAGACTGCGGGCCAGCCCAGACCCGCCGGAGGCGGGAGCAGGTCGCGGCGAGACACAGGGCGCAAGCACCCGACCGGCCCGGGCGGGGACTGGGGCTGGGGACGAAGAGGGCAGAAGGCGCACGCACCCGACTGGCGCCGGCGGAAACCGAGATTGGGACCGTGGAAGGGAGTGGGCGCGCGGCACCTGGGCAGAGTGCGCCTGTCAAGCTCCTGGCTGCCTGGACCGCTCTGACGGGGAAGGCACAAGAGCGGACGTTCCGCGCTTTTGTGGAATACGAGAGGGCTGGAGCTGCGTGCCCCGCGGGGTGCGCTCCATATAGAGCAGCCGGGATCCTGAGCAGCGCAGACGGAGAAAGCAGCGCCAGCCTCTCCCCGCAGCGCCAGCCCCTCCCCGCAGCGCCAGCCCCTCCCAGCAGCGCTAGAGAACTAGCTACCTGAATGAGTCCACCTCCGCCCGCCTGTGTCAGGGCGGAAATGAGGCTCTGAAGAGACCGGCAAACAGAAGCCAAATAAACAAAGGGAACCGCTTCAGAAGAGGACGGTGAAACAGATTAAAATCCCTGTAGAAAACACCAATTACACTGGAAGAGGCCCGTAGATATCGAGAAGTGTAAGCTGGAACGAGGAGATATCTGAAACTGAGCCGAACCGACACTGACCGCAACAGTTCCAGAGAAATTCCTAGATATATTTTTACTTTTTTTTTTTAACTAAGAAAAGAAAAAGAAAAAAAAAAATTATTTTTTATTTTTTCTCTTTTATTTTCCTTTAAAATTCCCTATTACTCCCCCATTACTCCTTAACTTTCATTTTCATAGATTTTTATGATTTTTTTAATTAGGGAAAATTCCTTTTTTTTTTTTTTTCTTTTTTTCTCCTTTTTCTCTTCTATTTTCTATTTTTCTTTTTCTCTTATTTCTTTTAAAGTCCTCTAGTACTCCTCTACTACTCCTTAATTTTCATTTTCAATACACTATAACCTTACCAAAAAAAAAGAGAAGCCCTATTTTTTAAACTGAACTTCATATATATTTTTAAAATTTTTTGTGTGTGTGTTTTGGTTTTTGTTTTTAATATAGTATTTTTAAGAGTCTAATCTCTACTCTAGATTTTTAATTTTTGTTTTTCAATATATGATATAAATTGTGAACATTTAAGAATCCAATATTCAGTTCCCATTTTTATTCAGGAGTGTGTTGATTATTCTCTCCCAATCTTGACTCTCTGTTTTCTACCTCAGAACACCTCTATTTCCTCCTTTCCCCTTTTCTTCCTAATCCAATTCTGTGAATCTTGGTGGGTGTCTGGGCTACGGAGAACACTCTGGGAACAGACAACTGCGTAGATCTGTCTCTCTCCTCTTGAGTCCCCTCTTTTCTCCTCCTGCTCAACACTATCTCCCTCCTCCCTCTCCTCTTCTTCATGTAACTCTGTGAACCTCTCTGGGTGTCCCTAACAGGGGAGAATCTTTTCGCCATTAACCTAGAAGTTTTATTATCAGTGCTGTATAGTTGGAGAAGTCCTGAGACTACAGGAAGAATAAAACTAAAATCCAGAGGCAGGAGACTTAAGACCAAACCTGAGAACACCAGAAAACTCCGGACTACATGGAACTTCAAGTAATAAGTGACCGTCCAAAAGCCTCCATACCTACACTGAAACCAACCACCACCCAAGAGCCAATAAGTTTTAGAGCAAGACATACCAAGCAAATTCTCCAGCAACACAGGAACATAGCCCTAAACATCAACATACAGGCTGCCCAAGGTGACACCTAACACATAGACCCATCTCAAAACTCATTACTGAGCACTCCATTGCTCTCCAGAGAGAAGAAATCAAGTTCCATGCACCAGAACACCGATGAAAACTTTCCTAACCAGGAAACCTTGACAAGCCAATCGTCTAACCCCACCCACAGGGTAAAACCTCCACAATAAAAAGGAACCACAGACCTCCAGAATACAGAAAGCCCACTCCAGACACAGCAATCTAAACAAGATGAAAAGGCAGAGAAATACCCAACAGGTAAAGGAACATGAAAAATGCCCACTAAGTCAAACAAAGAGGAGGAGATAGGGAATCTACCTGAAAAAGAATTTAGAATAATGATAATAAAAATGATCCAAAATCTTGAAAACAAAATGGAGTTACAGATAAATATAAGATTGAAAAGATGCAAGAAATGTTTAATAAAGACCTAGAAGAAATAAAAAAGAGTCAATTAAAAATGAATAATGCAATGAATGAGATCAAAAACACTCTGGAGGGAACCAAGAGTAGAATAACGGAGACAGAAGATAGAATAAGTGAGATAGAAGGTAAAATGGTGGAAATAAATGAAGCAGAGAGGAAAAAAGAAAAAAGGATCAAAAGAAATGAGGACAACCTCAGGGACCTCTGGGACAATGTGAAACGCCCCAACATTCGAATCATAGGAATCCCAGAAGAAGAAGACAAAAAGAAAGGCCATGAGAAAATACTCAAGGAGATAATAGCTGAAAACTTCCCCAAAATGGGGAAGGAAATAGCCACCCAAGTCCAAGAAACCCAGAGAGTCCCAAACAGGATAAACCCAAGGCGAAACACCCCAAGACACATATTAATCAAATTAACAAAGATCAAACACAAAGAACAAATATTAAAAGCAGCAAGGGAGAAACAACAAATAACACACAAAGGGATCCCCATAAGGATAACAGCTGATCTATCAATAGAAACCCTCCAGGCCAGAAGGGAATGGCAAGACATACTGAAAGTAATGAAAGAGAATAACCTACAACCTAGATTACTGTATCCAGCAAGGATCTCATTCAGATATGAAGGAGAATTCAAAAGCTTTACAGATAAGCAAAAGCTGAGAGAATTCAGCACCACCAAACCAGCTCTTCAACAAATGCTAAAGGATCTTCTCTAGATAGGAAATGCAGAAAGGTTGTATAAACGTGAACCCAAAACAACAAAGTAAATGGCAACGGGACCACACCTATCAATAATTACCTTAAATGTAAATGGGTTGAATGCCCCAACCAAAAGACAAAGATTGGCTGAATGGATACAAAAACAAGACCCCTATATATGCTGTCTACAAGAGACCCACCTCAAAGCAAGAGACACATACAGACTAAAAGTGAAGGGCTGGAAAAAAATATTTCATGCAAACGGAGACCAAAAGAAAGCAGGAGTCTCAATACTCATATCAGATAAAATAGACTTTCAAATAAAGGATGTGAAAAGAGACAAAGAAGGACACTACATAATGATCAAAGGATTAATGCAAGAAGAAGATATAACAATTATAAATATATATGCACCCAACATAGGAGCACCGCAGTATGTATGGCAAACGCTAACGAGTATGAAAGAGGAAATTAATAGTAACACAATAATAGTGGGAGACTTTAATACCCCACTCACAACTATGGATAGATCAACTAAACAGAAAATTAACAAGGAAACACAAACCTTGAATGACACAATGGACCAGCTAGACCTGATTGATATCTATAGGACATTTCACCCCAAAACAATCAACTTCACCTTTTTCTCAAGTGCACATGGAACCTTCTCCAGAATAGATCACATCCTGGGCCATAAATCTAGCCTTGATAAATTTTAAAAAATTGAAATCATTCCAGTCATCTTTTCTGACCACAGTGCAGTAAGATTAGATCTCAATTACAGGAAAAAAATTGTTAAAAATTCAAACATATGGAGGCTAAATAACACGCTTCTGAATAACCAACAAATCATAGAAGAAATCAAAAAAGAAATCAAAATATGTATAGAAATGAATGAAAATGAAAACACAACAACCCAAAACCTATGGGATACTGTAAAAGCAGTGCTAAGGGGAAGGTTCATAGCATTACAGGCTTACATCAAGAAACAAGAAAAAAGCCAAATAAATAACCTAACTCTACACCTAAAGCAACTAGGGAAGGAAGAAATGAAGAACCCCAGGGTTAGCAGAAGGAAAGAAATCCTAAAAATTAGGGCAGAAATAAATGGAAAAGAAACTAAAGAGACCATAGCAAAAATCAACAAAGCTAAAAGCTGGTTTTTTGAAAAAATAAACAAAATTGACAAACCATTAGCAAGACTCATTAAGAAACAAAGAGAGAAGAACCAAATTAACAAAATTAGGAATGAAAATGGAGAGATCACAACAGACAACACTGAAATACAAAGGATCATAAGAGACTACTACCAGCAGCTCTATGCCAATAAAATGGACAACTTGGATGAAATGGACAAATTCTTAGAAAAGTATAACTTTCCAAAACTGAAACAGGAAGAAATAGAAGATCTTAACAGACCCATCACAAGCAAGGAAATCGAAACTGTCATCAGAAATCTTCCAGCAAACAAAAGCCCAGGACCAGATGGCTTCACAGCTGAATTCTACCAAAAATTTAGAGAAGAGCTAACACCTATCTTACTTAAACTCTTCAGAAAATTGGCAGAGGAAGTAAACTTCGGCAAACTCATTCATGAGGGGCCACCATCAACCCTAATTCCAAAACCAGACAGAGATGCCACAAAAAAGAAAACTACAGGCCAATATCACTGATGAACATAGATGCAAAAATCCTTAACAAAATTCTAGCAAACAGAATCCAACAACATATTAAAAAAATCATACACCACGACCAAGTGGGCTTTATCCCAGGAATGCAAGGATTCTTTAATATCTGCAAATCAATCAATGTTATACACCACATTAACAAATTGAAAGATAAAAACCATATGATTATCTCAATAGATGCAGAGAAAGCCTTTGACAAAATTCAACACCCATTCATGATTAAAACTCTCCAGAAAGCAGGAATAGAAGGAACATACCTCAACATAATAAAAGCTATATATGACAAACCCACAGCAAGCATCACCCTCAATGGTGAAAAATTGAAAGCATTTCGCCTGAAATCAGGAAGAAGACAAGGGTGCCCACTCTCACCACTACTATTCAACATAGTGTTGGAAGTTTTGGCCACAGCAATCAGAGCAGAAAAAGAAGTAAAAGGAATCCAGATAGGAAAAGAAGAAGTAAAACTCTCACTGTTTGCAGATGACATGATCCTCTATATAGAAAACCCTAAAGACTCTACCAGAAAATTACTAGAGCTAATCAATGAATATAGAAAAGTTGCAGGATATAAAATTAACACACAGAAATCCCTTGCATTCCTATATACTAACAATGAAAAAACAGAAAGAGAAATTAAGGAAACAATACCATTCACCATTGCAACAAAAATAATAAAATACTTAGGAATATATCTACCTAAAGAAACAAAAGACCTATACATAGAAAACTATAAAACACTGATGAAAGAAATCAAAGAGGACACAAACAGATGGAGAAACATACTATGCTCATGGATTGGAAGAATCAATATTGTCAAAATGGCTATTCTACCCAAAGCAATCTATAGATTCATTGCAATCCCTATCAAGCTACACGCTATTTTTCACAGAACTAGAACAAATAATTTCACAATTTGTATGGAAATACAAAAAACCTTGAATAGCCAAAGTAATCTTGAGAAGAAGAATGGAACTGGAGGAATCAACCTGCCTGACTTCAGACTCTACTACAAAGCCACAGTGATCAAGACAGTATGGTACTGGCACAAAGACAGAAATATAGGTCAATGGAACAGAATAGAAAGCCCAGAGATAAATCCATGAACTTATGGACACCTTATCTTTGACAAAGGAGGCAAGGATATACAATGGAAAAAAAGACAACCTCTTTAACAAGTGGTGCTGGGAAAGCTGGTCAACCACTTGTAAAAGAATGAAGCTAGAACACTTTCTAACACCATACACAAAAATAAACTCAAAATGGATTAAAGATCTAAATATAAGACCAGAAACTATAAAACTCCTAGAGGAGAACATAGGCAAAACACTCTCTGACATAAATCACAGCAAGATCCTCTATGACCCACCTCCCAGAATATTGGAAATAAAAGCAAAACTAAACAAATGGGACCTAATGAAACTTAAAATCTTTTGCACTACAAAGGAAACTATAAGTAAGGTGAAAAGACAGCCCTCAGATTGGGAGAAAATAATAGCAAATGAAGAAACAGACAAAGGATTAATCTCAAAAATATACAAGCAACTCCTGCAGCTCAACTCCAGAAGAATAAACCAATCAAAAAATGGGCCAAAGAACTAAACAGACATTTCTCCAAAGAAGACATACAGATGGCTAACAAACATGTGAAAAGATGCTCCACATCACTCATTATTAGAGAAATGCAAATCAAAACCACAATGAAGTACCATTACACGCCAGTCAGGATGGCTGCTATCCAAAAGTCTACAAGCAATAAATGCTGGAGAGGGTGTGGAGAAAAGGGAACCCTCTTACACTGTTGGTGGGAATGCAAACTAGTACAGCCACTATGGAAAACAGTGTGGAGATTTCTTAAAAACTGGAAATAGAACTGCCATATGACCCAGCAATCCCACTTCTGGGCATACACACTGAGGAAACCAGATCTGAAAGAGACACGTGCACCCCAATGTTCATCACAGCACTGTTTATAATAGCCAGGACATGGAAGCAACCTAGATGCCCATCAGCAGATGAATGGATAAGGAAGCTGTGGTACATATACACCATGGAATATTACTCAGCCATTAAAAAGAATTCATTTGAACCAGTTCTAATGAGATGGATGAAACTGGAGCCCATTATACAGAGTGAAGTAAGCCAGAAAGATAAAGAACATTACAGCATACTAACACATATATATGGAATTTAGAAAGATGGTAACGACAACCCTATATGCAAAACAGAAAAAGAGACACAGAAGTACAGAACAGACTTTTGAACTCTGTGGGAGAAGGTGAGGGTGGGATGTTGCAAAAGAACAGCATATATATTATCTATGGTGAAACAGATCACCAGCCCAGGTGGGATGCATGAGACAAGTGCTCGGGCCTGGTGCACTGGGAAGACCCAGAGGAATCGGGTGGAGAGGGAGGTGGGAGGGGGGATCGGGATGGGGAATACGTGTAAATCTATTGCTGATTCATGTCAGTGTATGATAAAACCCACTGAAAAAATTAATAAATAAATAAATTAAACTGCCAAAATAAATAAATAAATAAATAAAAATAAAAAAAATAAAAAACTTCTTTGAACAGAATGCATTCTATTTCCACGTTAATACAAAATTTTATGTGGTTATAATTAATCACATATAATTATGCAATTTTAGTATTCTGAGCTATCAAAACACATAAATAGTCTTTTGAAGAATGGATAAACTCATGAATGGGTGAACAGATGAAAATCTATTCTTGAATTTTTCCAATATTGTCTAGTCAAGTTTGCAGCCTCATCCTCAAAACACACAGCTAGTAACCCATAAAAAGAAACCCTTGGCTTACTACAGTTCTTGATGGATTTGGTACTAAAATCCTTACCTAGCTCATTATATATCATTTGTGATCTCCTGTTCTTATTATTGTGCTTAATCTCCTAAACCATCCTCCTAATTCGGGGCTAACCTAGTGCCTTAAAAGCACTAATGCTTCAACCCTGAATTATTTCCTCTTTTCAGAGCCATGGTTTGAACTCTTGTCATTGATTATGCTGTCTTCAAAATTCCCTACTTGCTTTGGATATATTAATAATTCTAAACCATCGTAATTGTCAGAGTTCCTTTCAGCCAAAACTCCTTTCAAAAATTTTGAAACTATCCATTTAGTTTAGGAAAATGTGAGAAACAGAAAATGAAGAAAATCCCAAGGACAGGAAATAATCCTACTTTTTTCATAAATGTTCACAAATTTCATAAACTTTTCATAAATGTTTTAGTTTTTTTAAAAAATTAATGATCTGACATCTCAATTAAATAGAGTCCATAGACCAGAAGGAGAAGCACCTATGCCCTGTGATGACAGCTGTGTTCAACAAAAGACTCCTCTTCTTTCCTGGCAAGGATGCATCCAATGGAAAGTAATGGACCCTGTATGACTCATAATGATTTATGTGTTTACCCTCCAGAATTTGAAAATAAAAGTGGAAATAGAAAAAGAAAAAACTATATGACTCAGTGAGTTGATATACAGAATCCTTACTGAGCATGATGTCTGTTTTAATTTTTTTTAATTTATAATGAAAATGGAATATATAATTTATTTAAAAAAATAGCTTTAATTTGTATCATTGGATGAGAAAGCTGATGTTCTTGATAATGTACAAGTCATTGACCACAGGTGGACACTCTATAACTCATATTATGGATATTACAGTCATTTTTGAACCATCTTCAAAGTTTTCCCACACAAAATGTTTACCAAGTGCTACTTGATTTTATTAAATGCAGTGTCTTGAACACTTCTACTGATTGTCTGCTCCAATTCATCATTTCTTAACAAGTGATGAGAACCAAGACAAAGGATGCTAGATGATGTTAAATGACTTCTGAATTACCTAGGGCAGGACTCAGCCCCACCTTACATTCTTCTGCTTCTATGATCCCAAGTTAAATGCTTTCCTAACCAAAGTATACAGAACCATCTTTTATTTATTGTCATTTGACTACAAATGTCACTGTGCACATCTCTAAGCTCTCTCTCAAGATGGAAGAAAAGCTGAACATAAATTATTAGAAAATACCTCCTGCTCAGTACTTAAAACAGAGGAAAAACACAGCTGTACCAATCAAAGCAAAAGAATCTATTTGTTTAAGCTCAGCATGTCACTTACATTACCAACTGTGAAAGGCATTAGTCACTGAGGGTTTGAAATAAAATATTGCATGACAAATACCTGTTTTCTCTTTGGGAATTTCCATTTAAAAACTGTCAAGCACAAGAGTGTGACTGATGAGACCACTGTAGGCCTGTCTCTAGTTCAACACTTGCTGTTAGGAGCATGGTAATAGCAGTTGCTACCAGTGAAAATAATAACTCATCAACACAGTACAGTGGATGGCCCAAAAGGTGGCCTGTGAGCACTCAGTGGTAGCTGACACCTGTCCTGATGTAAAGAATGATGGAAAAGATAACTTTCAGCAGGATTATATTGATGATTTTCATTTATCTCTGAAAGTAGAAGGGAAGACTGCAGTTCACAAGGGTTCATACCTACATTATGGAGCAAATACAGAGTCAGAAGAATCACCAGGAAAACAATGTTTTGTTTCCATTCCCTATCATTTAGCATCCTGCCAAGAACATACATGACTTTTCTTACTTGAAACTCCTTGCTTTGGTTCATTTGAAACCCATTTCCTGGGTTTTTCTCTTTTTTTTTCAGTTGGAGAAATAATATTTAATAAAGATCATACAAATATTAAGAGCAACTTTTAGTTAAGTTAGACCTGGGATGAACATTTTCATTTTACCTGAATAGATACTTAGAGAATAAATTATAGTGTGTGCAGTTTTAATATGTTAAGGAAACAAAACGTCAGATTCTAAAAAACCCTAAACCAGAAACTGAAGGCATAGTTATTTGCTTCCAGATCTACTAGATACTATTGCAAAAACTTCCTCTTCTATATCTATGGGATTTGGGATATAGGAATCACGTAAGGGTAAATGTTCTAGGTTCTAGTTATGGGACAGAGGTGGTATATTACAAATCCACAGGCTCCAAGGGTAAGTTAGAAAGCTGACAGTGAAAATAACAATGAAAACAAGGGTCAAAATGTAGGAAATATTTATTATATGTCAGACACTGCACTAAGCATCTTCTATACAATATTCTTAAAACCTTCATAGCAATTCTATATGGTAGACAGTTATATTATCACCTCTTTATAAAATAGGAAAGCCAACTTAAGAAGGTTAAATTACTTGTTTAGATTAATATGGACTATGAACCCAATTAGCTGTGCCCTATGGACAGAAGCTGTTCACACTATACTGAACTATACTTTGTTTGACAGCCTGAGAAGGAAATTTCTTAAGAGAAAATGGTACCTATCACACATTATTTCATCTTACCACCTCAGTAACTTACATCATCCATCTGTTCAATGTGAGAATGGATAGTCTAATAGAAAATATGTATCTAAATAACCTGGGAAGAAATGTGGAAGTTAAGTAACAGGCAACAGGATCAAATCTGAGATAATAGCAAGTGTATTTAGAGTGGACAGTAGAAAAAGTTCCTAGAATGCAACATCAGAAATGTGGAGTACCAGTGGCCTCACAGTAGTGTATGGAGCTAATATAAAAGATATTGTGTTCAGTTAGACAATTGTGGAACAAATTGTTTACTGTGGATGGAGTAGTAGACGTAAATAATTGCTGTCACTTTAAAACACATTTATTTTACTCAGGAGAAGATAGTGGAACTGTGGTTCAGCATGAGTTTCTGAAACAGGAATGCTATATTCTTGTGTTATATTTACAGTGATTGTGGTATATATTACTTACAATGGTGTGTATTATTTACAATGATTGTGGTACATATAATTAACCTTTTAGTTAATAAAGTTCTCAGAAAATTTAAGAAAAATTAACAGATGCAGAACTTAATCTGAGTAATCAAATATTTCTCAAAACAAAGATTATTTACAGACAGTAGTTGTGATAAATCAATAGTCCTTCTGTACCATGCTCTCCTGTTCAATTGTGCTCATGTCACATGCCAGCAAGATTATGTTTAAAATTCACCAAGCTAGGTTTCAGCAGTACGTGAACCGAGAACTTCCAGGTGTATAAGCTGGGTTTCTAAGAAGCAGAGGAAACAGATTAAATTGCCAGTATTCATTTGATCTTACAAAGCAAGAGAATTTCAAGGGAAAAAAAAATCTGTTTCTTCTTCATTGACTATACTAAAGCCTTTGTGTGGATCACAACAAACTGTGGGAAATTCCTAAAGAGATGAGAGTAGCAGACCACTATACCTGTCTCCTGAGAAAACTGTATGCAGGTCAAAAAACAACAGTTAGAACTGCACATGGAACAACGGACTGGTTCAAAATTGGGAAAGGAGTACATCAAGGTTGTATTGTCACCCTGCTTGTTTAACTTCTATGTAGCTGGCTCAAATGGTAAAGAATCCACCTGCAAACCGGGAGACCTGGGTTTGATCCTTGGGTTGGGAAGATCCCCTGAAGAAGGGAAAGGCTACCCACTCCAGTATTCTTACCTGGATAATTCCATGGACAAAGGAGCCTGGCAGGCTACATTCCATGGGGTCACAAAGAGTCAGACACGACAGAGCATCTTTCACTTTCATTTTCACATGCAGAGTACATCATGTGAAATGCCAACTTGGATGAGTCACAAGTTGGAATCAAGTTTGCCAGAGAAATGTCAACAACCTCAGATATGCAGATGATACCATTCCAATGCCAGAAAGTGAAGAGAAACTAAAGAGCCTCCTAAGGGTGAAAGAGGAGAGTGAAAAAGCTGGCTTGAAACTCAACACTACAAAACTAGTATGATATCCAGTCCCATCACTTCATGGCAAATAAAAGGGGAAAAAGTGGAAGCAGTAACAGATTTAATTTTCTTGGGCTCCAAAATCACTGCAGACAGTGACTGCTACCATGAAATTCAAAGACACATGTTCCTTGGAAGGAAAGCCGTGACAAGCCAAAACAGGGTATTAAACAGCAGAGACAGCACTTTGCCAACAAAGTTCCAGCAAGTGGAAGCTATGACTTTTCCAGTAGTCAGGTACAGATGTTGGTGTTGAACCATAAAGAAGACTGAGTGCCAAAGAATTGAGACTTTTGAGTTGTGGTGTTGGAGAAGACTCTTGAGAGTCCCTTGGACTGCAAGGAGATCAAATCAGTCAATCCTAAAGGAAATCAACCCTGAATATTCATTGGAAGGACTGATGTGGAAGATGAAGCTGTAATACTTTGGCCACCTGATGTGAAGAGCCGACTCATTGAAAAGTACCCTGATGGTGGGAAAGATTAAGGGCAGGAGGAGAAATGGGCAACAGAGGATGAGATGGTTGGATGGCATCATCAACTCAATGGACATGATTTTGAGCAAACTCCCAGAGATAGTGGATGACAAAGGAACCTAGAGTGTTGCAGTCCTCTAGGTTGCAAGGAGTCAGAAATGTCTTAGTCAACAAGAAGAACTATCCTATGGCCCCTTTAGTATGAGAATATAAAATGATTTTACCATGTCAGAGGAGGTCTATCTGGATGGTGATGAAAATCCAACTATAACTATGAAATAAATGGAAAAAAAAAGACCTGGATATTTTGAGAGGACAGGAATGTGATATTTAATACATTAAAGCAGAAAAAATATCATTTTTCTTCAGTGTAACTTTAGGAGATTAAACTAAAAAAATTATATTTAAGAATGGTAATGTCAATATAAAGGAAAATACACAACATAAGAGTTGTGAGTTTAAGTTTTATTCAGAGTCTTACTGAGAACCAAAGCCTGAGAGATAGTCTCTCAGTAGCTCTGAGAAAACTTTTCTGAAGATGTAGGTTGGGAAGCCAGTGTATCTGTGATTTTTTTTTTTTGGTCTAAGGAATACATGTAGTCAATCATACATCTTGGTAAAAGATTATTGCTAATCACGAAGAACAGATATCTCAAGTAAACTATTTTAGTCCTTTTCTATGTATGGTAAGATGCAAGAATCTGGGTTCATTAAGATTCTTCCTGAAATAAACATCTAACTCTCTAAGGAGCCTGCTTGTGCAAAGCGCAGAGTACTTAATCCTGTTACCATCTTAATTTCCTCTCAGCACATTATCAGTCAGCAAATGCAGTAGGTTATGACTTCATTCTTCTAGAAATGGGTGGTGAGCAATTTTGTTCTTTGTTTATAGTCAAGAGAGTACTACCAAAATATATAAATTCTTGAGATGGAAATTTTATGAATGTGGAAACATTTGCCAAAGAAAGTAACAATAATTTCATCTATACATTTTTTCAAGTACAAGAAATCACTTCTGTGTAGTACTATGAAGAAAATTCAAGTATCAGATGGAAATCTGGGTTTGAACAGATAACAAAATGGTTGTTTTTAAGATGATAATATATTTGTTTGACCTAAAAGCATCACTACATTTTTGGTGGCTCTGAGGTAAAGAATCCACCTGTCAATGTGGGAAATCCCTGGGTTGGGAAGATCCCTTGGAGGATGAAATGGCAACCCCTTCCATTATTCTTGCCAGGCAAATCCCATGGACAGAAAACCTGGTAGGCTACAGTCTATGGGGTTGTAGACTTGACTTAGTGACTAAACAACAGCATTTTTAAATAATCAAGTGAGTCACTTAAATATAAAAATGGGAATTTTTTACATGAACAATTTAATGTCTGATGTATTTTGAAAAACCAGAATATCTACTCTCATTCTTCATAAATAATCATAAGTCTAATAGCAGCTGCCATGGTGAGGCAGGTATTTTCTTTAACTATCTTCAATGCCCAGCATTCAATAGTGTTCTTAATTACAACAATGATGACATTTACCATTTATTGTCGTGCTTCAGCTATTGTTTTTCACACACAGGCTGCTTCCCTCATTTTAATTTCTGTATCTAATGTAGGCATTTCAGTTTCTATTGCTCTAAGGTGGCAATAGATCACTTTTGCTTATGACTTTTTTTCCCCTTATTTTTTGACAATAAATTCTTTCCTCTGATTTGAGAACAGAACCATGAAGCTGCAACGAATGCATCTAAGTTCAATCACATGTAGGAAGGCAATGCTAAATTATTTAGGAAGAATGAAGAGAATGGATGAATTGTCCCTAAACTCAGAGCTAATGAGCTAAAAGTAAAAATTGTTAACTCTTAACTTACAGGCTAGTGTTACTTGGAAGTAGAATTATTCAATCTGATTAATCCATTGTAATAATTGAAGTGAATTGCTACACAAATGTTATATATGTAAAAGAACAAAATTCATTTTGATATATAATCAAATAATTCCTTTTTTTAAATCCAAATACCAAAGTGTTTTGATACAGGGTGCTGAGTCCTCTACAAAAGAAAGCCAACTCATAAATTCAAGTAAAACTTTTCAAAGTTTTACTTAATATAAAATATCAATGTGGGAATTATAAAAATAGCTATACCAGAGCATATCATTTGCTTTTCTAAAGCAAAAAAGGAGTAAAAATTCAGCATGTGTCTTTACTATGTATCCATCATCACACTGGGTTGTTTTTAGATTTATTTTACCCTTCATCTTCATGGACACCCTATGATAGGACTTTGTTCTCCACCATTTTTTGATGGATTAATTTTCTAACATCAAATATTATTAAGATGTGCACAGATCATTTCCCAGTTCATGAGTTAATTGCCAATAATAGCACAACTATTTTTCTCAATTATCTTGACTCAATGATTTAATGAGTGGAAATAGTGAGATTCCCTCTGATAGACTCATGAGAGTGGCATTTGTGGAATGGTGTGGGTGTGTGTGTGCGTGTGTGTGTGTGTGTGAGTGAGTGTGTTTGTCTTTGTGAGTGATAGAGGAAATGGTGCTGAGATAGAAAAAATCAATTGAAAACCTGAATAATGAGGACATATATTTTTGATCTTGGTAATTTTAAAGTAAAAGAGGAGTTTGTTATCTATTAACTCCATCAGTGAATATTTCAGTCTGAGTCATGCATAGTGACTATAATGCTCATGTGATAACCCCTGGTTAAAACTGACCTGAGTTCTAACTTTTATAAATTCACTCTGAAAAACTTCTATATATCCTAATGAAGTTTATAAATATATATGAAAAAGAGTGTATACAGTGTACACTTTTCCCAAAAAATGTTTAGCATAATTGGACAAACCTAGAGTACATCATGAGAAACGCTGGGCTGGGAGAAGCACAAGCTGGGATCAAGATTGCCGGAAGAAATATCAATAACCTCAGATATGCAGATGACACCACCCTTAGGGCAGAAAGTGAAGAGGAACTAAAAAGTCTCTTGATGAAAATGAAAGAGGAGAGTGAAAAAGTTGGCTTAAAGCTCAACATTCAGAAAATTAAGATCATGGCATTGGTCCCATCACTTCATGGCAAATAGATGGGGAAACTGTGGAAAAAGTGTCAGACTTTATTTTTGGGGGCTCCAAAATCACTGAAGATGGTGATTGCAGCCATGAAATTAAAAGATGCTTACTCCTTGGAAGGAAAGTTATGATCAACCTAGGCAGCATATTAAAAAGCAGAGACATTACTTTGCCAACAAAGGTCCGTCTAGTCAAGGCTATGGTTTTTCCAGTGGTCATGTATGGAAGTGAGAGTTGGATGAAACTGGAGCCCATTATACAGAGTGAAGTAAGCCAGAAAGACAAAGACCAATACAGTATACTAACGCATATGTATGGAATTTAGAAAGATGGTAACAATAACCCTATATGCAAAACAGAAAAAGAGACACAGATGTACAGAACAGAATTTTGGACTCTGTGGGAGAAGGTGAGGGTGGGATGTTTTGAGAGAACAGCATTGAAACATGTATATTATAAGGGTGAAACAGATCATCAGCCCAGGTTGGATGCATAAGTGCTCAGGGCTGGTGCACTGGGAAGACCCAGAGGGATGGGGTGGGGAGGGAGGTGGGAGTGGGGATCAGGATGGGGAATACATGTAAATCCATGGCTGATTCATGTCAATGTATGGCAAAAACCACTACAATATTGTAAAGTAATTAGCCCCAACTAATAAAAATAAAAAAAAAAAAAAAAAAAGAAAGCTGAGTGCCAAAAAATTGATGCTTTCTGTGGTGTCGGAAAAGACTCTTGAGAGTCCCTTGGACTGCAAAGAGATTCAACCAGTCCCTCCTAAGGGAGATCAGTCCTGGGTGTTCATTGGAAGGACTGATCCTGAAGCTGAAACTCCAATACTTTGGCCACCTGATGTGAAGAGTTGACTCATTGGAAAAGACCCTGATGCTGGGAGGGATTGGGGGCAGGAGGGAAAGGGGACGACAGAGGTCGAGATGGCTGGATATCATTGATGGATGACTCGATGGACACGTGTTTGGGTAGACTCCGGGAGTTGGTGATGGACAGGGAGGCCTGGCGTGCTGAATTCATGGGGTCGCAAAGAGTCGGACACGACTGAGTGACTGAACTGAACTGAACCCAACAATTATAAAAACAACTGAAATAGCCAGTGTATATTCTGAGTGAGAAAGAATATGTGTTACACAAAATAACAGATCTTATAAATTTGGTCCACATTGCCTACTTTCCTTTTTTTTCTTAAAATAAAAGTGTTAGAGTTGGAAAACAATAAACCATAAAAAATCAAGCACAGATAAAGGAAATACTAATGAGAAATTGTGTTTACAAAAGTCATTGATTCCTGAGAGTGTGTATATGTGTGTATAGTTGTGAGTCAATTTAAGTGAACAAATTAACAAACTGAGTAAAAAGACCATTGTGCATTTGTATATGTTTATTCACGTTTGTTTGTTGAAGATTCATATCTAGCTTTTAAAGAGCATTCAAATAGAAAATGAAATAGTTTTGTCACCTGCATATAACCTTGAGAGACATGTTGGAAATAAATGCAGATAATTGTATTTAGAGTGTGAATGTCCAAGGGCATCATAGCCCTGAAAAAGCAATTAAGTGAAAAACAAAAACTTCTATAGGTTGGAAAGACTGAAAATGTAACCATTAAAATTTTTGTTGAATATCGCTCTATTAACAGACTACATCCTTGAACACTCCTATCTTGTGCATCAGAATCGATTTACTTTGTATACAAAGACATAACGTCTCCCATATTGGACTTACAACTAGTTAGAAATATCTATAGTAACAATATTCTTATCTTTTCTAGATGTATATCCATTTTAGAGCTGTAAGACACTTGAAGTAGAAATCTATATTAGGAAGTAAGATTGAATCTTTTTATTTTTAGATAACTGTGTTTGTGAGACAGAATTAAAAAAAAAAAAGAATGAAGAGCTTTTTTTAAATGCCAAGATTTACTTTTGTTAATTTAATGGATCTTATTTTTATCTCTGTGTTTATCCATCTATCCATCCATCATTTATATATATACTAAATTGCCTAGTTGGTTTGATTTGCATTAATGTAGCTTGGTAGAAAGTGAAACTATAGACAAACTATTGTTTGCCTGGACCTCCTGCGGTTAGCAAAGAATTCACTGTGGACTCTAAGTACTGAGGTTTGTAATTATGCAAAAATGTCATTATCTGAAGAGCACAGTTCTGGAACCAGGCAGAATTTTCATTCTTGGACTGTATCCTAACTAACTGTGATTTTGGTTACTTAAATAATCCAGTCTTTTGTCTCCTCACTTACAAGTGGGAATAGTAAAGGACCTAATTTTATTATATGCTAATTTGTATTTACTTTCCTGGTGGCTCAGAGGGTAAGAAGTCTGCCCGCAATGCAGGAGACCCGGGTTGGATCCCTGGGTTTGGAAAATCCCCTGGAGAAGGAAATGACAACCCACTCCAGTATTCTTGCCTGGAAAATCCCAGGGACAGAGGAGCCTGGAAGGCTACAGTCCATGGGGTCACAAAGAGTCTGACATGACTGAGAGACTTCACTTCTAATTTATATAAATTATCTCACATACTAAAAGAAGAGAGTCAATTGTCTTTAGATTGCATAACTCAAATACAAACTTGAATTCTCAATAATGAAATGAATTCAACAATACTTGCTTAACTATTGGGGAACCAGGCTACTTAAAGTATGCATGTGCCCCTCTGACTGTGTGTTTAGTCTCTCAGTCGTGTCGCACTCTCAGTGACCCCATGAACTGTAGCCCATCGGATTACTTCCTAAATATTCTCTGCCAGGGGATCAGTGATAGAATGCCAGTCTGTTTAATGTCTACATTATTTCCATATAGCAGTTCACACAAGGTGATTCTAACTAGTTAAACAGACAATTCTTCAATACATCTATTCTCCAGTTTCCCAAATAATGAGACGCCTCCAAATGTGAAATGAAATTAATTGATAATATGAGCTCAGGAATGAGGGCTGACCAGCAACATTTTAGAATTGTATATATTACATTTATCAGGACCACCAGCTGTGGCTTAACCAAGGAAGTCATCAGATATCCACAGTAGCCAACTTTACTCAAACACAGCTAAAAATACATTAATTTTTTTTTTAGTTCTAGATAAATATTTAATTTTGTATAATATTATTTCAATGGATATTTTGCCCTCCCAATTATGTTAGTTCATACCATTTATTTTCCTAGTTGTAAAAATGAAAGAGAATACAAATTTCTCTTGGCCTTCCAATTATTTATTTTAGATATGTGATATCTGTTTCTATAAGCCACAAGTAAAACTTTCTTTCATAGAAATGATTATAAAAAACATTTGATTTATAAAATTTTATGTTTACAAATCAGCTCTTTTGTGCAAATGGAAGAATAGTACATATATTGTATTCTAAGTTACGCTACAGATGTTCAAGCTGGTTTTAGAAAAGGCAGAGGAACCAGAGATCAAATTGCCAACATCCATACATCCGTTGGATCATTGAAAAAGCAAGAGAGTTCCAGAAAAACATCTATTTCTGCTTTATTGATTATGCCAAAGCCTTTGACTGTGTGTATCACAATAAATTGTGGAAAATTCTGAAAGAGATGGGAATACCAGACCACCTGATCTGTCTCTTGAGAAATCTGTATGCAGGTCAAGAAGCAACAGTTAGAACTGGATATGGAACAACAGACTGGTTCCAAATTAGAAAAGGAGTACTTCAAGACTGTATATTCTCACCCTGCTTATTTAATTTATATGCAGAATACATAATGAGAAATGTTGGACTGGAAGAAGCACAAGCTGGAATCAAGATTGCCAGGAGAAATATCAATAACCTCAGATATGCAGATGACACCACCCTTATGGCAGAAAGTGAAGAACTAAAGAGCCTCTTGATGAAAGTGAAAGAGGAGAGTGGAAAAGTTGGCTTAAAGCTCAACATTCAGAAAACTAAGATCATGGCTTCCACTCCCATCACTTCATGGGAAATAGATGGAGAAACAGTGGCTGACTTTATTTTTCTGGTCTCCAAAATCACTGAAGATGGTGATTGCAGCCATGAAAGTAAAAGACGCTTACTCCTTGGAAGGAAAGTTATGACAAACCTAGACAGCATATTACAGAGACATTATTTGCCAACAAAGGTCCGTCTAGTCAAGGCTATGGTTTTCCTATTGGTCATGTATGGATGTGAGTGTTGGACTATAAAGAAAGCTGAGCACTGAAGAATTGATGCTTTTGAACTGTGGTGTTGGAGAAGACTCTCGAGAGTCCCTTGGACTGCAAGGAGATCCAACCAGTCCATTTTAAGGGAGATCAGTCCTGGGTGTTCATTGGAAGGACTGATGTTGAAGCTGAAACTCCAGTAGTTTGGTCCCCTGATGTGAAGAGCTAACTCACTGGAAAAGACCCTGATACTGGGAAAGATTGAGAGCAGGAGGAGAAGGGGACGACAGAGGATGAGATGGTTGGATGGCATCACTGACTCAATGGACATGGGTTTGGGTGGACTCTGGGAGTTGGTGATGGACAGGGAGACCTGGCATGCTGCAGTTCATGGGTTCTCAAAGAGTGGGACACGACTGAGCAACTGAACTGAACTGAAGTTACCCTCAGAGTTGTCAGGATTTTAGCATTGATTTTTGTAAAGGATTGAACTTTGAATATGCTGAACAATATAATACATTTTATATTAAACAATCTTCCGAAAGACTTATGTACTAAGTAAATAAGTGTTAGCCACTCAGTCATGCCCGACTCTTTACTGCCTCATGGACTGCAGCCCACCAGGTTCCTCTGTCCATGAGATTTTCTCTGTCTGTTAACTTATGTACTGAATATGCTAATCATCTATGCTCACTGATTAAAACAAAACAATGTGACAATGTACTAATTTTGGTTTGTCTCTTTTTAAAAAATTTGTTTACAAATACTACTTCTGAAAAACAATAGCATTTCTCTGTAATCCATCTCTGTGCATGCAACTGTAAAAAAAAAATATAACATTTTAATAACTTTGTCTCTTCTGTACAACTTCCAGGCATTGTACAGCTAAAGGAGCATGTTGTGATGGAAGGACTACGTTGTAAAAATTGCTTTGTAAAGAATCTATCATTCAACCTACCTATGTGCATATTTACATACAGACGATGCATTCTTTCTTCTACTCAGTAGCACCTTCTATAAATGATAGAGCTAGTATAAATAAGGTGTGAATTCTTTATATGCATTACCTCATAAACATTACAAGCCAGAGAATTTAGAGACTAGAATCTATAAAACACAGATGTCAAGGCCAATGCATTACTTTTTTACTGTTACTTGAAACTGCCTATCTACTTCAATTTACAAGGTATTATAAGAAGGAAGTAGACCTTAGAAGCAGTGCTACAGCAATTCCTTTTTGTGATTTAAAAGAAAATAAGTACCCCTAGTTTAGGGTTAGAAAAAAAATGCGGAAACTTTCACCCTTTCCTGCTTAGCAGGAAGATCTGTGACACTCTCTAAATATAGAAAACTGGTAGAGGAAGTACCATGATGCAGCCTCAGAAGGAAAAGGGGAAATTACTATGAAGTGTTTTTATACAAATAAGAGTATTTGAGCAGTCTGATGAAAGGGAAATACATTGTAGGATGTGAAACAGGTCACCATATGAAAATTAATAGTTAGACACACAGATGCTTTACCTCAGAGACATCTACCTGAACAGAAATAGTTGCAAAACAAGGGTAAACCACAAAACTGACTAACATTATACTACATCTAATGTAAAAGCATGCTTATGTAGAATGTGTAAACTGAAACCTTATGTGGAGGTAGTCTAGGATTATGATTATATTTGAAAGCGTGATTCTCTGCCTTATTAGGTCCATTTGGTTGTATAGTAAGTCTTGAACATATTATGTGATATAAAGCTATATTTAAATACATTCAATGACATTTGAAGTCATTGCTGGGAAAAACCATCTCTTACAAATTCATAATAGACTTGATTAGGAGAAATTACTTTTGATTCTAGTGAGTAAATAGATCACTAAGAATTACTAAAATGAGAAGTGGTGATGGGAGACAATAATGCAAACATTAACATGTATTAGGTATAACAGCATCAGATAAATAGACACTAGTGTCAAGGAGATCAATCATGCCAGTTAATTTCAAACAAAATCAACAACAAAAATAAACACTTTGATTCTTTTTAAAAACCTGCAACCATTAAACTTTGTTAATTGCTATCTATATACCCACCTGCCTACCTATCCATCTTCATTCCTACCTGCCATTTACCTTTGTGTATGTGTGTTTTATAATGATAGAGGTTACATTTCCTGAACAGATATTTGTAGAGGGCCCACTGTGTACCAGATATTTTTAAAAAGACAGATGAGAAATATAGAATTCAAAAAGCACTCTACCATAATTTCTAACAAGAGAACTCAGACAAGTGAATAAGCAGTTATAATGTAGGTTTGTGAGTCTGATAACAGAGCTGAGTACATAATGAACTCACAATGGGGTGTATTGGAGTTAGGAAAACACACTTTAGTAGAGCCTCTTTATTCATTTGAACAATTGCATGAGGTACATCTTGCATTGACATAATATCTTCAGTCAGTCAGTCAGTTCAGTCGCTCAGTCATGTTGGACTCTTTGTGACCCCATGGACTGCAACATGCCAGGCTTCCCTGTCCATCACTAACTCCCAAAGCTTGCTCAAACTCATGTCTCTCAAGCAGGTGATGCCATCAAACCATCTCATCCTCTGTCCTCCCCTTCTCCTCCTGCCTTCAATCTTTCCCAGCATCAGGGTCTTTTCCAGTGAGTCTGTTCTTTGCATCATGTGGCCCAAGTACTGGAGCTTTAGTATCAGCATCAGTCCTTCCAATGAATATTCAGGACTGATCTCCTTTAGGATGGACTGGTTGTATCTCCTTGCAGTCCAAGGGACTCTCAAGAGTCTTCTCCAACAACACAGTTCAAAGGCATCAATACTTCAGTGCTCAGCTTTCTTTATAGTCCAATTCTCACATCCATACATGGCTACTGAAAAAAACATAGCTATGACTAGATGGATATTTGGTGGAAAAGTAATGACTCTGCTTTTTAATATTCTGTCTAGGTTGGTCCTAAATTTCTTGCCAAAGAGCAAAAGTCTTTAATTTCATGGTTACAGTCACAATCTGCAGTGATTTTGGAGCCCCCCAAAAGAAAGTCTGTCACTGTCTCCATTTTTTCCCCCATGTATTTGCCATGAAGTGATTGGACTGGATACCATGATCTTAGTTTTCTGAATGTTGAGATTTAAGCCAGATTTTTCACTCTCCTCTTTCACTTTCATCAAAGGGCTCTTTAGTTTCTCTTCACTTTCTGCCATAAGGGTGGTGTCATCTGCATATCTGAGGTTATTGATATTTCTCCTGGCAACCTTGATTCCAGCTTGTGCCTCATCCAGCCTGGCATTTCGCATGATGTACTCTGCATATAAGTTAAATAAGTTGGATGACAATATATATATTTGCCATACTCCTTTTCCAATTTGGAACCAGTTTGCTTTTCCCTATCCAGTTGTAACTGTTGCTTCTTGAGCTGCATCAGGATTTCTCAGAAGGCAGGTGAGGTGGTCTCCTATTTCCATCTCTTGAAGAATTTTCCACAGTTTATTGTGATCCACACAGTCAAGGACTTTGGCATAGTCAATAACGCAGATATAGATTTTTTTTTCTGGAACTCTCTTGCTTTTTTGATGATATAGCAGATGTTGGCAGTTTGATCTCTGGTTCCTCTGCCTCTTCTAAATCCGGCTTGAACATCTGGAAGTTCTTGGTTCACATACTGTTGAAGCCTGGCTTGGAGAATTTTGAGCATTACTTTACTAGTGTGTGAGAAGAGTGCAATTGTGCAGTGGTTTGAACACTCTTTGGCATTGCTTTTCTTTGGGATTGGAATGAAAATTGACCTTTTCCAGTCCTGTGGCCACTGTCGAGTTTTCCAAATTTCCTGGCATATTGAGTGCAGCACTTTAATAGCATCATGTTTCAGGATTTGAAATAGCTCAGCTGGAATTCCATCACCTTCACTAGCTTTGTTCATAGTGATGTTTCCTAAGGCCCACTCGACTTCAGACTCCAGAATATCTGGCTCTAGGTGAGTGATCACACCATTGTGGTTATGTGGGTCATTAAGACTTTTTATTTATTTATTTATTTTGTATAGTTCTTCTGTGTATTTTTGCCACCTTTTCTTAATATCTTCTGCTTCTGTTAGGTCATTACCTTTTCTGTCCTTTATTGTGCCCATCTTTGTATGAAATGTTCCCTTGGTATCTCTAATTTTCTTGAAAAGACCTCTAGTTTCCCATTCTATGGTTTCCTCTATCTTTCTATTGATCACTGAGGAAGGCTTTCTTATCTCTCCTTGCTATTCTTTGGAACTCTGTATTCAAAAAGGTATAGCTTTTCTTTTCTCCTTTGCCTTTAGCTTCTCTTCTTTTCTAAGCTCTTTGTAAGGCCTCCTCAGACAACCATTTTGCTTTTTTGCATTTATTTTTCTTGGTAATCGTCTTGATCCCTGCCTCCTGTACAATGTCACAAACCTACATCCATAGTTCTTCAGGTACTCTGTCTATCAGATCTTTTGTGTGTGTGTGTGTGTGTGTGTATCAGATCTAATCCCTTGCATCTATTTGTCTTCCTCTGTATAATCATAAGGGAATTGATTTAGGTCAGACTTGAATGATCTAGTGGTTTTCCCTACTTTCTTCAATTTCAGTCTGAATTTTGGAACAAGGAGTTCATGATCTGGGCCACAGTCAGCTCCTGGTCTTGTTTTTGCTAACTCTATAGAGCTTCTTCATCTTCAGCTGCAAAGAATATATCAATCTGATTTCAGTATTGACAATCTGATAATGTCCATGTGTAGAGTCTCCTGTTGTGTTGTTGGAAGAGGGTGTTTGCTATGACGAGTGTGTTCTCTTGGCAAAATTTTATTAACCTGTTCCCTGCTTCATTTTGTCCTCAAACACCAAACTTGCCTGTTACTTCAGGTATCCTTTGTCTTCTTACTTTGGAATTCCAGCCCCCTATGATGAAAAAGACATCTTTTTTTTTTTTTTGGCATTATTTCTAGAAGATCTTGTAGGTCATCACAGAACTGTTCAACTTCAGCTCCTTTGGCCTTAGGGCATAGACTTGAATTACTGTGATATTGAGTGGTTTGCTTTGGAAATGAACAGAGATCATTCTGTCATTTTTGAGATTGTATCAAAAATATATTTTGAGATAATATCGTCTTATACAACAATTTTATCATTAAAGAACCTAGAACACACCGGTCATTACTTACCCAAGTCTGACAAGTTTATTATTATCAGAACTGTGAGCAGAATTCAGTACTCCAGCTATGAATTCAGTGTTATTTCCATTAGTTATGCTGCTACTGTCTGAATTTCTTTTTGGAGACAGTGGAAGTTAATGGAAATGGAACATGTATAATGCTAATTCTTGTCACTTATTTGCCTTCTTAATTTTTCTTGAAATTGCTGTGAAATATCAGTAATAAAGATGCAAATAGAAAACTAATTAAATTGATTATTACTACTGAAGAATAACATTATAAAAAGCCTGTAAAAAGTCACCAATGATTTTAGAAGTTCCATCCATTTCAATGAAAGCTATATTTGAGTACTCTGACAATTTATTCTGCTCTAGATAGGGATAAAGAAAGTAGTGCATATCTGGTCAAACCAGCATGAAGTTGTATATTCATTTATATCCCCATCTATGTTACTATATAAAGGAAGTTCATTAATATGAGTAACTCTAACACCATATTTAGATTGTCCAAGTTAATAAAGACCAGGAAAATATTTGGCCATGCTAAAACTCTGTGCTCATGGTGGGGGTGGGTGATAGTGATGACTTTGTAGGTTCACTTTGGTTCTAACTTACCCTCAGGATACTAGTTTTGAATATCAAAGCTTTTCTGGAAAACATGGCCATGACAATAATGTCTTCATGTACAAAACTGATTTATAGTTCAAGTGTAATCCCAGTGCTTCTGTTAAGGAAGCAGATACATTTTATTTAAAATATTTGATTCAGCTGGTTTGAGTCTTCGCTCTGGAATAGCTAGAGCTTTGTTTGAGTCTTAGTTCTAAGATTGACTAGCTTACTGAATCAAAATATTTCCTAATTGTTCTGAATTTCAGTTGTTTTTTTTTTTTTAACCATAGAACAAGCAAAATTTCAAGAAAGAGATCAGGAATCTTTTTGTACATTCTAAGTACTCAAAAATGTAAATTCTTATTAAATCTGAAGATTAAAGAAAAGGTATACAAGCTGTTCTCTATTTGGACTTTTCTAATTTTGGCTTTCAATAGTCTATAGAAGGGTCCAGCAAACTTTTCAATAATGGCCATATGTTGTTGTTTAGTCACTCAGTAGTGTCCGACTCTTTGTGACCCCATGGGCTGTAGCATGCCAGGCCTCCCTGTCCTCCACTATCCCCCAGAGTCTTCCCAAACCCATGTCCACTGAGTTGTTGATGCCATCCAACCATCTCATCCATTGTCACCCCTTTTTCCTCATGCCTCCAATCTTTCCCAGCATTAGAATCTCTTTCAAAGAGTTGGTTCTTTGAATCAGGTGGCCAAAGTATTGGAGCTTCAACTTCAGCATCAGTCTTTCCAATGAATATTCAAGGTTGATTTCCTTTAGGACTGACTGGTTTGTCCTCCTTGCTGTCCAAAGCACGTACAGTAAATATTTTGACTTTGTAGTCTAGGTGATTTTGCTGTAACAATTCAATTAATGGCAGCATAAAAGTAGCAGAGAACATGTGTATGAATTAAAATGGTTGTATTCTGACAAAACTTTGCTTATTAGAATAAGTGAAGGTGAGTGATATCAGCAAAATGTTGAACAAAGCATTTCCAATTTCTCTTCTTCCATAGTAATGTTAATAACAAGTAGAAACTTTGAGAAACAACATTGCCAGACATTTGTAAAAAAGTCATAAATTTATAGCAACAAATCAGTTTTTAATCAAGAAAAAGTCAACTTAAATTCAGCATGGGACCAGAAAGAAAACATGAGTGAAGACAAGTTAACTGAGCCAAATGGTCTTCTGAGACACCCACCACAAGCAGATCAACATGCACACCATGGGAATCACAGAAGGAAAGAATAGAACAAGGGATAGGAAGAATATCTGAGGTAATAATAGCTGTAAACCTCCTTAGTTTGAGAAAATATATTGACATACAAATTCAATAAACTCAACACCCTTCAAGTAGGAACTTGAGATACACTCAGACATATTTTTGTTAAATTGTTGAAAGCCAAAAACAGAGACAGTCTTGAAATCAGCAAGAATGAATCAATTCCTTACATACAAAGGAATCTAAGCAAGATTAAGAGCTGATTTCTCATCAAAAATGATAGAGACCAGGAAACAATAGGATGATATATTCAAGGTCCTGAAATGAAGAATCTAATGTCAGTCAAGAATTCTAGTGTTTCCCTGGTGGCTCAGTAGTTGAGAATCTGCCTTGTAATGCAGGGGACTCCAGATAGATCCTTGGTCCAGGAAGATGCCACATGCTGTGGAGCAAATAAGCCTGTGTGCCACAACTATTGAGCTCATGTGCCATAACCATAGAAGTGAGTATGCTCTACAGACAGAGTGCCCTAGAGTTTGTGCTCTGCAACAAGACAAGCCTCTGCAATAAGGAGCCCATGCACTGCAGCTAGAGAGTAGACCACACTCTCCACAAATAAAGAAAGCCCATGCGCACCACAGGAGACCCTGCTCAGACAAAAATTCTTTTTAAAAAGAATTCTATATCTGGCAAAACTCACTTTAGTACACTCCATAACAGCAGAATACTATTTCTCCATGATAGACCATATATTAAACCACAAAAAAGTCACAATAAATTTTAAAAGATTAAAATCATATAAAGTGTTCCTTTCTATCATAATGGAATAAAGCTTGAAACTGACAACAGAAAAAAATCTGAGAAAAACATAAACGTGTGGAAATTAAACAAAATATTTTTAGCTAGTAGATCAAAGAGGGGAAATTAGAAAATATCTGGAGATAAATAAAAATGAAGACCATTAAACTTATGAAATGAGGAAAAAGTATTGATCAGAGCAAATTTATAGCTGTTAAGGCCTATATTAAAAAAAATAAGACAGATCTCAAATCAGTAACATAATTTTAGGCCTTATCAACCAGTTAAAGAGGGGAAACCTAAACTCAAAACTAGCAAAAGAGGGGAAAATAAAGATTTGCTATTGCTATCATGGTTCAGTCGCTAAGTTGTGCCTGACTCTTTGCAACCTGCCAAAACTTTATGGACTATAGCCCTCTAGGCTCCTATGTCCATGGTGTTTTCAAGGCAAGAATGCTGGAGTTGATTACCATTTCCTTCCCCAAGGGATCTTCCCAGATCAGGAATTGAACCCACATCTCCTGCTTTAGCAGGCAGATTCTTTATGACTGGGCCGCCAGGGAAGCCTTTAGAATGAAAATAAATAAAATAGAGAATAGGAAAAATGGGAACAATGAAACTAACAGCTGAATCTATGAAAATTTCCACAAAACAGACAAACCTTTAGCTAAACTGATAAAAAATTAAGTAAAAAACCTAAAATAAGAAACAAAATTGGGGCCATTACTACTGACCTTACAGAAGTTAAAAAGATTATAAGAGAATAATGTGAACAATCAGTTCATTTCAGTTCAGTCACTCTGTTGTGTCCCACTCTTTGTGACCCCATGAACCGCAGCATGCCAGGCCTCCCTGTCCATCACCAACTGACAGAGTCTACCCAAATCAATGTCCATTGAGTCGGTGATGCCATCCAACCATCTCATCCTCTGTCATCCCCTTATCCTCCTGCCCCCAATCCCTCCCAGCATCAGGATCTTTTCCATTGAATCAGCTCTTCACATCAGGTGGCCCAACTGTTGGAGTTTAAGCTTTAACATCAGTCCTTCCAATGAACACCCAGGACTCATCTCCTTTAGGAAGGACAGGTTGGATCTCCTTGCAGTCCAAGGGACTCTCAAGAGTCTTCTCCAACACCACAGTTCAAAAGCATCAATTCTTCGGCATTCAGCTTTCTTTATAGTCCAGCTCTCACACCCATACATGACTACTGAAAAAATCATAGCTTGGACTAGATGGACTTTGTTGGCAAAGTAATATCTCTGCTTTTTAATATGCTGTGTAGGTTGGTCATAACATTCCTTCCAAGGAGCAAGCGTCTTTTAATTTCATGGCTGCAGTCACCGTCTGCAGTGATTTTTGGAGCCCCAAAAAATAAAGTCAGCCACTGTTTCCACTGTTTCCCCACCTATTTGCCATGAAGTGATGGGACCAGATGCCATGATCTTAGTTTCCTAAATATTGAGCTTTAAGCTAACTTTCTCACTCTCCTCTTTCATTTTCATCAAGAGGCTTTTTAGTTCCTCTTCACTTTCTGCCTTACGGGTGGTGTCATCTGTATCTCTGAGGTTACTGACATTTCTCCCAGCAATCTTGATTCCAGCTTGTGCTTCCTCCAACCCAGTGTTTCTCATGATGTACTCTGCATATAAGTTAAATAAGCAGAGTGACAATATACAGCCTTGACATACTCCTTTTCCTATTTGGAACCAGTCTGTTCCAGGATTACACTTATTCTAAATGTAGATAAAGACATCACAAGAAAAGAAGCTTATGGACAAACAGGCTTCATAAAGATAGATGCAAAAATATTCAGGGAACCAAATCCCTTAAAAGAATTTTGCATCATGACCAACAGGCAGGCAAAGGTAATTTAACATAAGAAAACCAATCAATGGTATATAGCATGTTAATATAAGAAAAAGAATAAACAACTTTATCAACACAGAAAAGGTATTTAGCAAAATACAGCACACTTTAATAATAAAAACACTCAGAGAACTAGATATAGAAGGTAACTTTTTCCATGAGACATAAGAAAATTATAAAATATCTACAGTTAACATCATATTCAATGGTGAAATGCTGAAAGCTCTTCCCTAACACCAGGGAAAGTCAAGGATGTCTGTTTTCACTGCCAGTAAACACTGAACTAATTGTTGGTGAACAACTACCCAAGGAAAACAAGCCTGAGGCATCCTGACTGGAAAGGGAGAAGTAAATCTATATCTCTTTGCAGATGATGGGATCCTATATAAAAAACTTTAATAAAATCCATCTGAAGCTGCTAGAGCAGTTAAACAAATTCAACAAAATTGCACATAACAAGGTCAGCACAAAAATTAGTTGCATGTCTATACACCAGCAAAGAACAATTTAAAAATAAAATTAATTTCATTTGCAATAGGTGGGGGGGGATATATGCACACATATAGCTGATTCATGTTTTTGTACAATTGAAACTAACACAATATTTTATTTTATTTTATTTTTTTATTAGTTGGAGGCTAATTACTTCACAACATTTCAGTGGGTTTTGTCATACATTGATATGAATCAGCCATAGATTTACACGTATTCCCCATCCCGATCCCCCCTCCCGCCTCCCTCTCCACCCGATTCCTCTGGGTCTTCCCAGTGCACCAGGCCCGAGCACTTGTCTCATGCATCCCACCTGGGCTGGTGATCTGTTTCACCATAGATAATATACACGCTGTTCTTTTGAAACATCCCACCCTCACCTTCTCCCGCAGAGTTCAAAAGTCTGTTCTGTACTTCTGTGTCTCTTTTTCTGTTTTGCATATAGGGTTGTCGTTACCATCTTTCTAAATTCCATATATATGTGTTATGAAACTAACACAATATTTTAAAGCAATTATGCTCCAATAAAAGGAAAAAAGACTGAAACACCTAGAAATGAATTTAATGAAGGAGATGAAAACTTGTATGGTGGAAACAATGAAGCATTGCTGAAAGAAATTGTCTTAAATAAAAAAGATATCCCATGTTTATGAATTAGAAGACTTAACATTGTTAAGATGGCACTACTGAAAACTATATAAAGATCCAATGCAATTTCTATCAAAATCGCAAGAGCTATTTACAGGATTGATATGCCAACCTCAAATTCATATGGAATTGCAAAAAGGCTTCAAATAGGAAAAAATACCCTTAAAAAAGAAGGAAGTTAAAAGACACACACCTATTTAAAAAAAAAAAAAAAGCTTACTAAAAAGTGATAGCAATAAAACAGCATAGTGCTGGCATAATCATACAGAGATTAGTTGAATAATTAAATCAAGAAATAAAGCTACTTATTTATGGTGAATGAGCCCAGTTTTCAAGACGGCTGCCAAATCTATTCAATGGGGAGAGTCATGAAAGTGAAAATTGTTCAGTCTGTCACTCTTTGCGATCCCATGGACTGTAGCCTGCCAACCTCCTCTGTCCATGGAATTCTTCAGGCAAGGATAATGCAGGAGAAAGAATAGTTTTCAACACATTGTTCTGGGACAACTGAATTTCTATATGCAAATGAATGAATGTGGAGCTCTACTTCACACAAAAAAGACTCACAATGGATCAATTACCCAAATACTTCAGTAAAACTCCAAAACTCTTAAAAGAAAACACAGCGGTAGATCTTTATGAACTTATGTTGGCAATGGGTTCTTAGATATGACACCAAAAGATTGAGAAACTAAAGAAAAAATAGATAAATGGGACTTCATCCAAATTTAAACTTTTGTGCATCAAAGGACATTATCAAGATAATGAAAGACAGCATGTAAAATGTGAGAGAATAATTCCAGATCATATGTCTAATAGGCATTTAATATCTAAAATATATAAAGAACTCTTACAACTCCACAGTAAAAAGGCAAATGACACAATTTAAAAGTAGTCAAATGATTCATATAGACATTTCTTCAAAGATGTACAAATGCTCAATAAGTACATTAAAATATGCTTAAACATCTAATATCATCTGTAATTCAATAAACACAGATCAAAAACCCATTGAGATACCACCTCCTACCTCTTAGGACGGCTATGATGGATTTTTTTCTTTTAAGTGGGGTGAAAGAATAGTGTTGGTTGAGACGTAAAGAAAGTGGGACACTCTTACATTACTGATGGGAATAATTAACGATACAGCCACTCTGGCAGTTTGGCAGTCCCTCAAAAAGCTAAACATAGAATCACCATATGATCCAGCAATTCTACTCCTTTGGTATACAACCAAAAAAAGGGAGAATAGTGACTCAGACAGATATCCGCATATCAACTTTTATTGTAGCATTATTCATGAGAGCTAAAAGACAGAAACAACCCAAGGGTCCTGACAAATGCAAGGATGAAAAAAATGTGGAACATAAAAGGAGTATATTCAACCATATAAAGGAATGGAGTTCTGATATATGGTGAAACACAATATCTCTTGAAAACCTTATGCTAGGTACAATAAATGATACACAAAAAGAAAAGTGTATGATTCCACACACATGAAATATCTTAAATAGGCAATTCATAGATACAGAAAACATTAGAAATTATCAAGGGTGAATGGGAGCAGTAAAGATATGTCATTGCTTAATGAATATTGAATTTTTGTTGAGAGGGACAGAAACATTTGGGAAATAGATGGTTGTGATATTTTTAATGTAGCCATATCACTGAAATGTATATTTGAAATGTTTAAATGACACTGTATTCTGTATATATTTTACCACAATAAAATATTAAAACCATATAAACAATTAAGTGGGAGTTAAGTTTCCCTCATGTGCAGTAATTTGCTGATCCTTTGCCTATAGCACTGGTTCTGATATTTTAATAATTATGGGTTTCATTTGAGGGTTTGTTAAAACACAGATAGTGGTTTCTCCAGAATTTCTGATTCACTATTCTAGGGTGGGGCTCAAGAATATTCATTTCTAATGTATATGCATAATGCATATGTCGCTGCTCTTGGTCTGGGTTTAGCACTTTGAGATTGGTTAGACTATATTGTGTGGAAACTGTCTCTCTGCCTCACCAATATAATTGCTATCTATTTTCTACCAGGGTGCAGGTTAAGTTATTGTAATCTAACATTATTCTATTATGTTTGGTCCAGTCAGTCAAGGGTAATCATATATTTAATATCAGTATCTCCTGATAAGAAATAGGGAGAGACAGAGTAGTTTAAATATCAGCCCTGCTGTCAGATTGCCTGGCCTGGGCTACATTTCTATTCAGTCACCTTTCTGCTGTGTAACCTTAGAATAATTAGTGAAGTTCTTGAAACTCAGCTTCCTCATTGGCAAAGCAAAGTTAATCATAGATCCTCTCAGAACATTGTGAAAATTAAATGAAACACACTGGCAAAGCTTCTGGAACAGGAACAGTCCTAATAGATACTTGCTAATGTAAAAGGGAAGGGCCAGAAATAACACTCATGATATATCAATTTGGAAAATACAACTGAGGGAAATTCTAGAATTCTTATAATATTTTCATAAATTTAAAATAAATATACACACCTTCAGATCTGGGCCTTTAAAAAGGGTGACAACTTGTGTATTTGAGGAAAGTGAAAGAAGAGATGGCCTAGGAAACAACGATTTGCAATATTTAGTTTTCAAAGGAGCAGTAACCTCAGTGTGGTGTTATTAACTGAAATTGTAGCACATTCAAATTATGAATTATTCACATATTTCTGAATTTGAGTTAAAAAATCTGTTACAAGAGTAAAGGAGCTGGTTATAAATGTGTTTTTCTTCTCTTTTATTTATTTTAAATTAGGGACAGCCCATATAAATACACAGTGCTGTGTATAGTGAGAGTCTTGGATAAGCATTAGAGGTGTCTTTAATTTTCCGAGAGAAATAACACAGTCATTCTATTATCATCCAATAAAAAAGCTTAAAATCTACACAAATGGACCTGCAAAAATCTTCAAGTTTTTCAATAACCTCATAAGCAGAAATTTATATAAGCTAGTAATTGTGTTGTGTGGTTCCTGGTAGTCAATTTCTGCCAAGCATTCAAGTTTAGTAGATAATGTTGTGTGAGGCACTTTACACCTGATAATTTTTCCAGAGTGTTTTTCTGGGTTTTCTCCAGTGAGCCTAACCAGGGCTGAAAAGAGGAATTTTCTGTCCCTAGTTTCCTGCTTCTCACAGGATGTTTGTTGTTTGAAGTTGTTTGGCAATTGGTGTTTGAATTGTCAGGCAATTCAAGGGCCTCCCTGCTCTAGTCTTTTTTGGTGTTACCAAGCAGCAGGTATCTCTTCTCCAAATTTTCACAATCACTGATTCTCCTTCGTAGGAATTCAAGCTTGGAAAATGTATTCTCAATAAACATTTAATACATAGTAAGAAACTATTCATTCAGTAAATGCTTATGGAGCTATTGTTATATCTCAGCAGTGTGCAGAAAAGTTAAACAAGTTTTGTTTTTTATTTTTTGTTTTTTTTTAAAAATCATCATTGTTAAAGGAAAAATTAAAGGTCTCATGTAGGAAAGAGAAAAGGAAGATATATTGGGCAGAACTGCAGGGGTAGAGATTTTCGCAATGTACATGTTAGAAACATACAAGGATAAGTAAAGTCATCTAGGAGCTCTGAAAAGTGTGTTTGTGGGAGGAAGAGGAGGTATACTACCCAACAGACAGCCAGGTGAAGCTAACCAGAGGATTCTGTTGAATTGTTAGGTGTGATGGTGATAAAATGAAGCTTTACAATAATAGTTTATAAAAAGATTACTCCTTATCTCAGATTCACAAGTTCAGTTCAAATTCATTTACTAACCCCCAGAAACCACCACTCTTATCATAGTAGATACTGAAATAACTTTTAAAAGTTGCTAAGTGGGTAAATACAGTGGATTTTTTTGTCTTTATCACAACTCTCTTCTTTGTTCACGTGAAAAAATATTTACTTGTTCCATTCACTTTTATTGGCTATATTTTCTCTGGTTTACTTACCTTTTGGGCTATAGCCCCTAGTCTCCTTTTTAGATTATTCTTTTGTGTTGACTATACTTTTTCTATTTGGAGAATCAGATAACAGCAGAGACTCTTGGTCTTTGACAATTAAATAAAATTACAAATAGTTTCCTCTTCACAGGTTCTATGGGAAATCAAATAACATTTTTAAAATGTCTGCAAATTCTTGGGGGCTTACTTTTTGTACCAAATGAAAAATGCTGCTGAAATTCAATATAATTTCCATATCATTTAATAGGTCTTTCTTCTTCTTTCTGACCTTATTTAACCTATACAGGTAAGTCTCCTTTCATGATATTAAAAAGAAAGAAAGGAAAAGAAAATGCCTCAAAACCTCTCACAGTAGTGTTATTAAAGTATAGCCAACTTTGCTGAATTAGGGAAGACAAGATGACAACGGGGATTAATACTACAGCAATGGAATAATATAAAATTGAATTAGCTATCCCTGCAATCAAAATTCTGTTTTGCAACTGCTCAACAGTTGCATAATTGTAGGAGTTTCTCTTTAAGAAATTGTTTCATAGTCTTGAGGCTATTACCATTGTTCAGTGTTTTTCCCCTTGGAGTCCCCACTTTTCCATATTTGATTTCTTTCATTTTGTGTCTTTTAATGGTTTCTGTGAATTATTATATTAGCAAAACTTCAAGTTACAGAAAGTTGCCTGATTAATTCAATTGATGTCTATGTACATATTATATATATATATATATATGTATATATATATATATATATATTTACAATCTCACAAATATATATTCCCACATACGGAAATATATAAAATATATAATATATTTACCCCTACCTATATATAATTTTTTCCTCATCATTTGAGTGTAAATTGGAGATTTTTGTTGTTGTTGTTGTTTAGTCACTGAGTTGTGTCCAACTCTTTTGTAACCCCATGGACTGTAGCCCACCAGGCTCCTCCATCCTTGGGATTGCCCAGGCAAGAATATTGAAGTGGGTTGCCATTTCATTCTCCAAGGGATCTTCCTGACCCAGGGATCAAACACACGTCTCCTGCACTGTCAGGAGGATTCCACCACTGTGCCACCAGGGAAGCCCCAAATTGGAGATTATACGTCTCTTAAATACTTCTGTACATATTTCCTAAGAACAAAGATAATCCCTTATCTAACCATAAATTATGGAAATATGGAAATTGAGCACTAATATAGTACTATTATCTGTTCTCCAATATTCATTCAAATTTTATCAATTGTTCCAATATGTGTTTGTTTTTGTTTTTGGAATAAATGATAAGTAGGGCAGAGAACTTGACATGTTTACTGAAAATAAACCTAATTTCAACACAGAAAAAAAGTTATTAAATGAAGCAGCCTTTAAAGTATCTTTGAATAAAACCCTGAAACAAAAGTATGCCAGATAGAAGCCTTTGTAAATAATAATTCTCTTGTTTTAGTAGAGACAGTAAGTTTGTTTATAGATGCTTCAGGAAAAAAAAAAGGACTGTTATCTGCAGCCTGTCATGACTGGATGCTGAATATTTTAATAAAATAGAGGAGTATTAAGTCCAGAGGGTCAGTTGTCAATATAAATTGAAGAAATCTCTGTGATTTATACACACACACACACATACACAGAGACAACAAATATAGAAAAATACTTGGACCTTTAAATGGACAATTCCCAGGGAAATGAAGTGGAAAGAGAACCTTGTTCAGGAATTAAACTATTTTAGGAAGAAATGAACCCTATACACAGCAGGTGTGTATGCTAATAGAATGACTTTGTGTTTTAATTAAGCAGCATTTCCCTACAGAATAATTACATATGTTGTTTACTCACTTATTTTTTAAAGCCATTAACACTTTTATAATGTATTTTCTTCCCAGGCTACAAGTTAAAAGCTTTAACATTTGTTTTTCTTATGAAAGAGATACATAATAGGTACCCTACTAATTGCAAATATTTATTACCTACAAAATAGTGCATCTAGGAATTCAAATGTACATCTTTATGGACTTACTTTCATAGTTTCCTTTAAGTTTATATAATTTGTCTTAGCTTTATTATAAATAATTGTTCCTTGGATTTTATAAAAGTGCACAAATTTTTGAGATAGTTTCAAATGAATACTGCTACACCAATGGAAACTTCTGCAGCTGTGATTAGTTCTCATGGTTGTTGCACGGAAGAGAGGGGGAATGGCATAGCACACACTGCTAGAAAATTATGATGTATTATCTTCTGAAGTACGTATTTGTCAACTGAATTAAAACCTTCTACATGAAACACTCAAAATGAAAGTAACTTTGTTCATTTTGGAGAATCTCTTGGGAAATCACTACAGAATTGCCTTATAAGCACAAGAAATCTATACATTTTAAAGGCTTATAAAAGAGTTGACAACATAGAGAGTATATTCAATTCCCTTACTAGGACGATCATAAATCTACAGAATTTTGGACTAAAGATTCAATAGAGCAGTTGTGCTCATCAGAGAAAATTAGCTAATTGAATTCTTCAAAACACAAGCTCATAAAAAGCCCCATGAGAGAAGCTTATATTTTATCTTACAACATGTTGAACTCAGCCTTTTAGAATGCTGTGTTTTAGGGCTTGTGATTTTGATTTCTCTCTGCTGGGGTAGTGAAATCACTCAAGGAGGCTCAATACACTCATTGTTAGCACAAGAATCAAGTAAAGGAGAGAAAGTGCTTGATCAGCCTTAATTAGGGAAATGAAGAAAAGATGTCTCATACTTTTTTTTTTTTTTTAATCTCTGGTTACTAGTTTTATAAATTTTGTCCAAAATGCTCATAGATATTGTTTCACAGCAGGCTTTTTTGACAGAAATAATTCTGGACAAATCATGCCAGTCATCTGGGAAGACACTAAATGTGAATGCTTGTTGAGTGGAAATATCATGGCTGGCTAAATTCCAGTTTCTTTCTCTGAAAATGTTGGTACTTGAGGCTGTTAATTTTGGATATCCAAAGGACACAGGTTCACACAATACGAACATGTTAATTCAAAACACATTCTTATTATATATTAACTGTAACAAATATCATACTTTTTTCCACACTATGTTCTAAAGTGAATTAAAAGCATAGCTTAAAGGAAAGACTTCCAACATAGACAATCCAAAAGGACAGGTTTTCAAAGAAAAATTTTTGATTTTTTTCCTCAGATAGCTAGCTGTCTGATAGTGTAGAGTCACAGTCTCCATCTTGATAAAGTGTTGAGATATATATATATATATATATATATATATATATATATATATATATTTTACCTTAGACTTTAAATGTGGTTGTCATTTAATGAAGCAACCACGTACAACTGAAGCTTTGAGTGGCTTTTAACCATCCTCACCTTATAATTCGGAGAAGGCAATGGCACACCACTCCAATACTCTTGCCTGGAAAATCCCATGGAGGGAGGAGCCTGGTAGGCTGTGGGGTCGCTAAGAATCGGACACGACTGAGCAACTGAACTGAACTGAACTGAGGACTACATTTTACCAAAACTGTTGAAAACACAGGATTTAACAGAGATGTGTTATGACTGTACACACCAGATTTGAAAACTGAGAAGAACAACAAAAAAATGATGTTAAGTACCTCTTTAATAAGTTTTAATTAGGCTACATGCTGAAATGATAATATTTTAATTATACTTTCCTTTTTATGTGAACATTAAACATTTTAAAGGTATATCTATATAGCTTACTTTATCTTCTATTAGAGAGAGCGCTATTTGATTTTAAAAAGTAGAGCTACTTAAAGTTTCAGGGAATTTACAGACAATTAAGTTTTAGGGTGAAGTAGAATACATATTTGCTCCAAAAAGTAAAAAAGAAAGGAGCATTTCAAAATTATCTGCTAGTAAAGCATATGTACTGGTTACATAATATTTCATGGCAAATTATACTGGCATGGGTGCCCTAGGATTTGTTTAAGTAGTACTATTTCTTCTTTTTCCCATCAGTGTTGGATTTACACAGAAATAAGGCCTCAAATATACTCATGCACACACAGACACACAGAGGCTCAGATGCATTTTAAACCACTGATATCTCATTTGGAACTTATATTAAAGTTCATATAATGTGAAAATTTACCTTAAGAAATATAAATCCCAAAGTAATCAAATTGTTGGAGGAAAAATTAAATAGTTTTATTTGCTTTTTAATTTACTTATTTAATCTTTCATTTGGTGATTGCTTTGCTATAATGAAAGAGAAAAAGGATGTGAAAGATGAATTATATTCAGAAAATGGAATAAATGGAAAACTACATAATATGTGTATATCTATCCTATTCATGTCAGTCATTTCAGTTGTACCTCATAACATCCTAAATATATAGTAGTAGTGAAGCATATATTTATTTACTAACGAGAAAATGACTTATTCTGTATTTCACTGAAAATTACATCTACTTATAGAACAACATATACTGAATTTTTTATAGGTCATTCTTTACTACAATATGCAACAGAGATAAAAGAGTTTGAAGAACAAGACAATTTTTGTTTAAAGCAGGGAATGGGATAAGATTTAAATAATTGTCCAATTGTAATTTTTCAGCCATTCTTATGTGAGGTCCATGAATCAAGGCAAATTGGAAGTGGTCAAACAGGAGATGACAAGAGTGAATGTCAACATTCTAGGAATCAGTGAACTAAAAAGGCCTGGAATGGGTGAATTTAACTCAGATGATCATTATATCTACTACTGTGGGCAGGAATCCCTTAGAAGAAATGGAGTAGCCATCATGGTCAAAAAAAGAGTCTGAAATGCAGTACTTGGATACAATCTCAAAAACAACAGAATGATCTCTGTTCATTTCGAAGGCAAACCATTCAAGGTCACGGTTATCCAAGCCTATGCCCCAACCAGTAAAGCTGAAGTAGGTAAAGTTGAATGGTTCTATGAAGACCGACAAGAACTTTTAGAACTAACACTGAAAAAAGATGTCCTTTTCATTATAGGGGACTGGAATGCAAAAGTAGGAAGTCAAGAAACACCTGGAGTAACAGGCAAATTTGGTCTTGGAGTACGGAATGAAGCAGGGCAAAGGCTAATAGAATTTTGCCAAGAAAGCATACTGGTCATTGCAAACACCCTCTTCCAACAACACAAGAGAAGACTCTACACATGGACACCACCAGATGGTCGACACTGAAATCAGATTGATTGTATTCTTTGTAGCCAAAGATGGTGAAGCTCTATACAGTCAGCAGAAACAAGACTGGGAGCTGACTGTGGCTCAGATCATGAACTCTTTATTGCCAAATTCAGGCTTAAATTGAAGAAAGTAGGGAAAACCACTAGACCATTCATTTATGACCAAAATCAAATCCCTTATGATTATACATTGGAAGTGAGAAATAGATTTAAAGGAATAGATCTGATAGACGGAGTGCCTGATGAATTACGGTTGGAGGTTCGTGACATTGTACAGAAGACAGGGATCAAGACCATCCCTATGGAAAAGAAATGCAAAAAAGGAAAATGACTGTCCGAGGAGGGCTTACAAATAGCTGTGAAAAGAAGGGAAGCCAAAAGCAAAGGAGAAAAGGAAAGATATCCCAATTGAATACAGAGTTCCAAAGAATAGCAAGGAGAGATAAGAAAGCCTTCCTCAGTGACCAATGCAAAGAAATAGAGGAAAACAACAGAATGGGGAAGACTAGAGATCTCTTCAAGAAAATAAGAGATACCAAGGGAACATTTCATGCAAAGATGGCTCGATAAAGGACAGAAATTGTATGGACCTAACAGAAACAGAAGATATTAAGAAGAGGTTGCCAGAATATACAGAAGCACTGTACATAAAAGATCTTCATGTCCCAGATAATCACAATGGTGTGATCACTCACCTAGAGCCAGACATCCTGGAATGTGAAGTCAAGTGGGCCTTAGGAAGCATCGCTATGAAAAAGCTAGTGGAGGTGATGGAATTCCAGTTGAGCTATTTCAAATTCTGAAAGATGATGCTGTGAAAGTGCTGCACTCAATATGCCAGCAAATTTGGAAAACTCAGCAGTGGCCACAGGACTGGAAAAGGTCAGTTTTCATTTAAATCCCAAAGAAAGGCAATGCCAAAGAATGTTCAAACTACTGCACAATTGCACTTATCTCACACGATAGTAAAGTAATGCTCAAAATTCTACAAGCCAGGCTTCAGCAATATGTGAGCCGTGAACTTCCAGAAGTTCAAGCTGGTTTTAGAAAATGCAGAGGAACCAGAGATCAAATTGCCAACATCCGCTGGATCATCGGAAAAGCAAGAGAGTTCCAGAAAAACAAACAAACAAACATCTATTTCTGCTTTATTGCCTATGCCAAAGCCTTTGACTGTGTGAATCACAATAAACTGTGGAAAACTCTGAAAGAGATGGCAATATCAGACCACCTGACCTGCCTCTTGAGAAACCTATATGCAGGTCAGGAAGCAACCGTTAGAACTGGACATGGAACAAGAGACTGCTTCCAAATAGGAAAAGGAGTACGTCAAGAATGTATATTGTCACCATGCTTATTTAACTTATATGCAGAGAACATCATATAGAACCCTGGGCTGGAAAAGGCACAAGATGGAATGAAGATTGCCAGGAGAAATACCAATAACCTCAGATATGGAGATGACACCACCCTTATGGCAGAAAGTGAAGAGGAACTAAAAAGCCTCTTGATGAAAATGAAAGAGGAGGGTGAAAAAGTTGGCTTAAAGCTCAACATTCAGAAAACAAAGATCATCATATCTAGTCCCAACGCTTCATGGCAAATAGATGCAGAATCAGTGGAAACAGTGGCATATTTTATTTTCTGGGCTCCAAAATCTTTGCAGATGGTGACTGCAGGCATGAAATAAAAAGACGCTTACTCCTTGGAAGGAAAGTTAAGACCAACCTAGACAGCATATTAAAAAGCAGAGACATTACTTTCCCAACAAAGGTCCATCTAGTTAAGGCTATGGTTTTTCCATTAGTCATGTATGGATGTGAGATTTGGACTATAAAGTATGTTGAGAGCAGAAGAATTGATGCTTTTGAACTGTGGTGTTGGAGAAGACTCTTGAGAGTCGCTTGGACGGTAAGGAGATTCAACCAGTCAATCCTAAAGGAAATCAGTCCTGACTAGTCATTGGAAGGACTGATGTTGAAGGTGAAGCTCCAATACATTGGCCAGCTGATGCAAATAACTGACTCATTGGAGAAGACCCTGATGCTGGGAAAGATTGAAGGCAGGAGGAGAAGAGAACAACAGAGGAAGAGATGGTTGGATGGCATCACTGACTCAGTGGACACGAGTTTGGGTAAACTCCAGGAATTGGTGATGGACAGGGAGGCCTGGAATGCTGCAGTCCATGGGGTCACAGAGTTGGACGCTACTGAGCAACTGAACTGAACTGAATGATGCAGTTTTTATAGTTATTTTTTTATGATTAGTAGCTATAGGAAAACATTTTGGATTTAATAAGAAGTTATGCTAATTGAAAAGTAAGGAACATGTCACCTAAAAAGTACTAGTACTTGTTTCAAAGGGTATATATGCTTTTATTTATTATTTAGTTAGTTATTCTTCCCTGACTTACAGATGCTTAGTTGTCCTATAATACATTTAGAGATTTATGTTAGAATTAAACCCTACCAAATCTTGTTTGGCTTATAAGTACATAATGTTGCTTTGTCAACCAAGTTCCATCTAGTCAGGGCTATGGTTTTTCCAGTAGTCATGTATGGATGTGAGCGTTGGACTATAAAGAAAGCTAGCAGTGAGGAACTGATGCTTTTTGAACCGTGGTGTTGGAGAAGACTCTTGAGAGTCCCTTGGACTGAAAGGAGATCTATCCAGTCTATCCTAAAGGAGATCAGTCCTGGGTGTTCACTGGAAGCATGATGTTGAAGCTGAAGCTCCAATATTTGGCCACCTGATGCAAACAGCTAACTCACTGCAAAAGACCCTGGTGCTGGGAAAGATTGAGGGCAGGAGGAGAAGGGGATGACAGAGGATGAACTGGTTGGATGGCATCACCGACTCAACGGACATGAGTTGGGTAGGCTAGGGTGTTGGTGTTGGACAGGGATGACTGGAGTACTGTGATTCCTGAGTCTGCAATGAGTCGGACACGACTGAGCAACTGAACTGAACTGCCAAATCTTGTTTGGCTTGTAAGTACACAATGCTAACAATTTTTTACCTGAAAGTCATTTTAGGAATTTAATTTAAAGTTTAATTTGACATAGTTTTTTCTCAAGCTGTCTCATCTTCTGTTTAATTATACTCAATATAATTTATCATCTCTTTACCTATACTATACAGCAGCTGATCTAAGAAATCTGTGTTCTACAATGGTCTTCTATAAGAGGAAAGCATCTCTCTGTTTAATTTGCCCAAAATACAAGCTGTGTAAAGACATGATCTCTACTCTCTAGATCTCAAAAGATGCTAAATCTATCTCATTATCATCATCCTGTGTTGTGCTTAGTCTCTCAGTCCTGTCGGACTCTTTGCGACCCCATGGACTAGACTCCTCTCTCCATGGAGATACTCCAAGCAAGAATAGTGGAGTGGGTTGCCATGCCCTTTCCAGGGGATCTTCCCAAGCCAGGGACTGAACCCAAATCTCCTGCTTTGCAGGCAGAACCCAGGTAATTATCATTCTAACTCTTCATTAATATGTGTCTCAGTTACCGGTAAAACATAATTTTTGTGTATTGTGTGATGCATAAAAAAATACTGTGCAGAATTTTAGAAAGACATCATTATACAGTCCCTAATGATATCTAATCAATCTGACCATCTCCTTCCATCCACCATGACTGGTACTCTGTCTTTATTGCTTAGAGTGCACTCCTATCCTTCCTGTGATGCTGCAAGGTTCCAACTAGCTTTGCTCTGCTTTCCCTATTGATGCTTTTCTCCATTCTCTTTGATATTCCTGATGCTCTCATTGGGCAATTTTAGGCTTATTATATCTTTCAGTTGTAAATATTCTTTAACTTGCTGTTAGTGCTGAATCTCGGTCATGGTTATATGGCCTCCAAGGAGAGGTTTATACAAGAAAGAAATAATAAATAGCTGAGTTTGTTTTCTATATAAGTAACTTTTATACAATATTGGAAAAAATGGAGCTCTATGAGTGTTTTTGAGATTTTAGTTTATTTTTAATTTCACCAAATTTCTCTTTACTTCCAAGTTTGAAAGGGAATTTGGCTTGACAATACAGAAATAAGTTCAATGAATCTCATAACATAAATATTGTTCAAATGAATACTAAGTAGAATTTAAGTGCAGCCACATGGAAAAACAAACAGTATTGCTAGGCTAGCTACATTTTGATTAGGTGCTGAGGAAAAGATTAACTTACTAGCACACATGATTTTAATAACCTGTTCAGTCTAAAATTAAACACAGAAGGTGAAAAATTAATGATTATTATAAAAAAATACTATAAACCATCAATTTATATTGGGTAACATTCAATTTTTTAAAAAATTTTTATTCAGTTTTTCCTAATACTATAAAGTGTTATTATGTGAACTAAAATCAAATAGCAATACTTTCAAAATAAAGGTGGCAATATAGTGATGAATTTATTCTTTGGCATGTTTCTAGAGGAATTCTGGGACATCTATAAATGTATTGATTCCCAAATGTCCAAATATTACTTCCATTTAAAATTTGCAATTACTGAATACTTTTATAAATAGAAGATACAAAAAAGAGCTTCAGCATTTATTCAGCATCATCAAAACATCAGCATATCCACACTTTAATTCAAGAATTACTGAAAATATAATACATAAATTCCAATACCTAAAAATGATCTTGAATTTGAATAAAGGAATCTTATATGGTATTGCTATCAACTTATTTCCCTTGGGACTCCATACTATATCTTGGCTTCCAAAAATATAACTACCCAGACTAACACTTCCTGAACACATAGTTTAGGTTCAACATCTTCCACATTTATCTATGGAATAAATTGAATTAGCCCAATTTGACAGGGCTGGAGAAATGAAGTTGCGAGAGAATAGCAATTGGTCCAATAATCCATAGAAGTGTTGGAATTTGAAATCCAAATTTTTATCTGAATCTATAACCCCTGATCTTTTCCAGCACCAAAACTGATTCCTCATATAAGAGTAAGATATAAATGATGCTTTATAATTTTTGTAATATTTTATAATTAGCATTCTTTTGCTCTTCCACAAAAATTATTTCCTATAAAAAGAGCTAATAATAATTTAATTTCTTTATGAGGAAGAAATTAAGAGGTAGCAGATGTGATTTTGATTTTTTAAATTATAGTTTTTAATTTTCAAAATGTAAATACTTTTTAAAAATAACCTTTTATTTTATTTATTTATTTATTTAAAAAAAATAACCTTTTCATAATGATACAAAATCATTTACAAAACAGAAACAGACTCACAGACTTAGAGAATGAATTTATGGTTATGGATTGGGGGGAAGGGTCGAGGTGGGGAATTCATTAGGAATTTGGGATTGACATGTACACACAGCTATATTTAAAACAGATAATAACAAGGACCTATAACTGTATAGCACAGGAAACTCTGCTCAATACTCTGTAATAACATAAATGGGAAAATAGTTTGAAAAATAATAAATATACATATATGCATAACTGAATCACTTTGCTGTATACCTGAAACTAACACAACATTGTTAATCAACTATACTCCAACATAAAATTAAAAATAAAAAAAAAAATTCTTAGGGTAGCTTCAATTCACAGAAAAATTATGAAGATAGAATATATCATGTCTATACTCCACAACTCCACATCTTGTTTCTCCTTGTATTAGTATCTTGCATTCTCAGTCATTTAGTCATGTCCTACTCTTCCCACTCCCCAGTACTGTAGCCTGCCAGCTCCTCTGTTCATGGAATTCTCCAGGAAAGAATCTGGAGGGGGTTGCCATTTCCTTCTCCAATGGTTTAGTCAGGATTCTACGAGCAGCAGAGCTAATAACCAATATGAGAGGGATACATATATATATACACATACATACATACATATATATACAATATGCATTATATATCGGAGAAGGCAATGGCACCCCACTCCAGTACTCTTGCCTGGAGAATCCCATGGAGGGAGGAGCCCAGTGGGCTGTGGTCCATGGGGTCGCTAAGAGTTGGACACGACTGAAGGACTTCACTTTCACTTTCACTTTCACCCACTGGAGAAGGAAATGGCAACCCACTCCAGTGTTCTTGCCTGGAGAGTCCCAGGGACGGGGGAACCTGGTGGGCTGCCGTCTATGGGGTCACACAGAGTCGGACACGACTGAAGTGACTGACTTAGCATACATTATATATATGTGTATATATATATATATATTATATATATATATATATATATATTATATATATGTATATATGTGTCTTGACCACTCATATTGGAGAGGGTGATCAGCTTTATCAGTCTACCAAATCAAATGCATGTCTCATCGAGAAACACCCTTACAGAGAAATAATGTTTAATCAATTATCTGGACAACATATGACTCAGTCAAATTAACATATCAAACTAATCACTATCAGTATGTTACATTTGTTATAACTAATGAATCTATATCAATTTATTATTATTTATTAAAACATATTTTCTTCAGGTTTACTTAGCTCTTACGGCATATCCTTTTTCTGTTTCAGATGCCATCCAGAATATCACATTACAGTCAACTGTCGTGTTTCCCTAGGTTCTCTTGGTTGTGACACTGTTTCTTCAGACTTTCATTGTCTTTATGATCTTAATAGTTTTAAAATATTTCTGGTGATTAGGACTACTGATCAAGTACCTTGCAGAATGTCCCCTCAATTTAATTTGTCTGATGTTTCCATATATTTATATATGTATATATTTATTTTCATTATTTTTTATTAGGGTAGTTGATTTACAATGTTGTGTTAGTTTCTGCTGTATGTAAAGTGAATTAACTCTATGTGTACATATATCCTCTTCCTTATGGTCTTCCCACCCCCTCCCACCCATTCCATCCATCTCGGTCACCACAGAGCACTTAACTGAGCTTGTGCCACTGTCTGATGTTTTGGCTATGATTAGACTGGGGTGATTTTGTAGAGGAGGGAGGCCATGGAGAAGAGTGTAATTTTTATCCAGTCATATCAAGGGCATATGTTATTAACATAACATCATGGTTAATGCCAACTTTCATCACCCAGCTAAGGTAGTTTGATTCAGGTTTCTACATTTAACCAATGAGAGTTATACTCTACATCTTTGAGGAAGGGTATTTCTATTTCTTTTTCCTCATTATAATAATTGGCAATTATATACCTCTTAAAATAATTGAAAAGAAACAAAATTTATAAAAATAGAAGTTATCTATAATCCAATACACACTTATTACATAATATCAGTGATTTCAAAGTGTAAGAGTTGTCACATAGGTGGCATTTGTTAACAAAGTCACATTGTGAAAATTCTTTTTATTCTCTTTCAAATCTATGCGAAAATCAAAAATAAAGTTTGGTGTTGGTTTGTTATTTGCAGTTCTCTGACACCATATCTTTTTTTTTTTTTTTACTCTACTGGAGCAGCCTCAGGTTTATATGTTTACAGGCAACGCTTTCCACCTGGATCAAAATAACAGTATTTTGCTTTCATCACATGTATTTTTATAAAGATGTTTATTTTTTGCCTATAACACTAGCTTCAAATTATAGAAATAAAATTATATATCAAAAAGCTTAGACTAAAATGCAAATTAAAAGCATATAAGTAAATAGTGATACATATGGTATACAGGACTAGCAAACACATAATTGAAAGTTTGAGAAATGTCAATTTAACATAAAAAGTAGCAAGTATCAAAACTCTCGGTAGAGTTCAGGTGTGTCTTCAGGTGCATGAGCCCCATACAAATATTTTTTGATTAGTGCCAAGGAATAGAAAAAATTTAATTTTTAAAGAATACAAAATTGATGGGCTCATTTGAGGTATAGTGATTTTTCAATAAAATTTTAGAATAATGGGTAGAAAAGAAATTACATATTGGTTTATTGTTCAATCAGTGCACATGAAAATTCTTCATAGTATTCAGGACCATTTCTTTTTGCTTAGGATTAGAAGTCATCTCTTTCTTATCTTTTTTGTGAGGAAAAAAAAAAAAAAGCAAACAAAAATGCGTGTACCACATGATACTTGCGAATGTCATATGCCATATACTCCAGAAAAAAAGTCAGTGGCACTAGTACTGACATGCCATATCTTTTCTAGTACTTAAGCTGCTTCTAATATGAATTAGAATCATCCAAAATCATGATGTCAGCACTATTTTTGATGACTAAATTCAGACCAGTGGGGCATCACACCGCTCTGTACAACAAAAGGCAGACCAGTAGGTACCAGGATTAAGACATAGGTATAATTTTTCTGCTCCTCCTAGCTACCCAGGGCATTTGATTTACCACATTATTAGACTTCCCTGAAAAGGAGAAATTTAGATTGAATTCCAGGCTTAGAATGCTCTTCCCAGATGCCATTTTTGGGATCTTAATCTTAAACATTAGAAGGGAACTGTTCTCTGGGAAATTTCTGGGAAATCAGCATATTTCTAGGAAGGCACTCCAGAGCTTGGTGACTTTGGGACCATATGTAAGTGGAGGGGCCTCCAGTTGCTGGGGTATAAGTGTAGCACTGGTTTGATTATGCTGTAGCTTACCCCGTGAGATAGTGAAGGACAAGGAAGCCTGCTGTGCTATAGTCCATGGGGTCACAAAAATTCTGATAAGACTGAGCAACTCAACTACAACAAAAAATTTCACTGTGAAAATATTTTGGTACTTAATGTTGCATAATTGAAAATGAATATCTAATAAACATCCATAACTTAATAATTTTGAAAATTTGACATACTAAACATTTCCAATTTTGATTTCTGGCTTTAAAATTTCATACATATTAGATAGGTGGATAGATGTGCGTGTGTGCTTTGTTGCTCAGTCTTGTCTAACTCTTTGTGATTGAAGTCCACCAAGCTCCTCTGTCCATGGGATTTTCCAGGCAACAATACTGGAATGGGTTTCCATTTCCTCCTCCAGGGGATCTTCCCAACCCAGGGATTAAACCTGCATCTCCTGCGGCCCCTGCATTGACAGGCAGATACTTTACCACTGAATCACCAAAGCTGATTTTTTAATTTTAGAAAATATGTTTTATAAAATCACTTGTTGCTGTTCAGTTGCTAAGCCATGTCCAACTCATTGCAACTGCATGAATTTCAGCATGCCAGGCTTCCTTGTCCTTCACTATCTCCCGGTGTTTGCTCAAAGTCATGTCCATTGAATCGGTGATGCCATCTGACCATCTCATCCTCTGTTGCCCTCTTCTCCCTTTCCCTTCAATCTTTCCCAGCATCAGGGTCTTTTCCAATGAGTCTACTCTTCACAGCAGGTGGCCAAAGTATCGGAGCTTCAGCTTCAGCATCAGTCCTTCCGATGAATACTCAGGATTCATTCTCTTTAGGATTGACTGGTTTGATCTCCTTGAAGTCCAAGGGACTCTCAAGAATCTTCTCCAACACCACAGTTCAAAAGCTTCAATTTTTCAGTGTTCAGCCTTCTTTGTGGTCCAACTCCCACATCCATACATGACTACTGGCAAAACTATAGCTTTGACTAGATGGACTTTGGTCAGCAAAGTAATGTCTCTGCTTTTTAATACGCTGTCTAGGTTTGTCCTAGCTTTACTTCCAAGAAGCCAGTGTCTTTTAATGTCATGGCTGTAGCCACCATCTACAGGAATTTTGAAGCCCATGAAAATAAAGTCTTTCACTGTTTCCATTGTTTCCCCATCTATATGGCATGAAGTGATGGGACTGGATGTCATGATCTTGTTTTTTTGAATTTGAGTTTTAAGCCAGTTTTTTCACTCTCCTTTTTCATTTTCATCAAGAGACTCTTTAGTTCCTCTTTGCTTCCTGCCATAACGGTGGTATCATCTGCATATCTGAGGTTACTGATATTTCTCCTGGCAATCTTTATTCCAGCTTGTGCTTCATACAGTCTGACATTTTGCATGATGTACTTGGCATGTAAGTTAAATAAGCAAGGTGACAATATACAGCCTTGACATACTCCTTTCCTTATTTAGAAACAGTCCATAGTTCCATGTTAGTTCTAACTGTTGCTTCTTGACCTGAAAACAGGTTTCACAGGAGGCATGTAAGGTGGTCTGGTATTCCCATCTCTTTAAGAATTTTCCACAGTTTGCTGTGATCCACACAGTCAAAGGCTTTAGCATAGTCAATGAAGTGGAAGTAGATGTTCTTCTAGAATTCTCTTGCTTTTTCTATGATCCTGTGGATGTTGGCAATTTAAACATAATATATATATCATTACACTTTTAACACATATTTTACCAAGGTTATCATTAGATATAACCAAGTAATTGTAAATGGACTCTAAATTGTTATTTCATAATAATTATACTTAAATTTGTAAAATACTAAATCAAAAAGCCAAAATGAAAGTGAGGTCACCAAAATGAAAGTTGGATCAAAGATTTGGAGGATAAATATGTATAATATACATTTATATACATGTGCCACATATTTATGTACATATGTTAACATAAACATACATATGCACTTATTCATAGTCACATATTAGAGCCATGGTAATATAGTACAAGAAAGACCAAAATTTCAGATCTAACATATACTGCTTAGCACGATATTTAGCTTTACTAGGTCTTAGTTGTATGTATTGTAATTTTGCACATAAGACATGCCAGATTCCATAGGAAAGATTTTTTTTCAAATAAAGGACTCTAAAAAAATTCTATTTCTCTTTCTATCCCATTTTTTTTTCTCATTTTCAAAGCTTATCATTTCACCTTATTTTTGCATTTCCATCTCCCTCTGCACGTGTGGACCTATATCTGCCACCCATTCCTTATGGACATTGTTTTATCACTTTTTTTCATCCATTGCCCTAAAAACTTTCTACTAAATAATATACTTTAGCATAAAATCATATCACAGATTGGAAAAAAAGTTTGAAAAAGACATGTGATAAAGAATTGTTATCCAAAATATGTAAAGAAATCCTAAAATTCAACAAAAGGAAAATGAGCAATCTCATTTAAAAAAAATGGGCAAAGGACCTTAACAGCAAAGTCATCCAAAAATATATACAGATGGCAAATAAATATATTGAAAAATACTCAACATCTTATGTCATTAAAATTTAACAATTAAAATAACAGTAAGATGCCACTACAAACCCATTTGAATGGACAAAATCCATACCACCAACAACACTAAATACTGGTGGCGACATGGAGCAAAAAAACTTTAATTCGTGGCTGTTTGGAATGCAAAACAGTACGTACTCTTCAGAAGACAGTTTGGTTTTTCCTAAAAATACTCTTACCATACAACCCAGCAAAGATCCTCAAAAATTTTACCCAAATGAACTGAAACTTCATGTTTATACAAAAAAATAGTTGTTGAAACTTTATGTTGACACAAAAAATGGATACACATGGATACTTATAGAAGATTTATTCATAATTGCCAACAGTTTGGATTCAACCAAGATGTCCTTCAGGGGTTAAATGGATAAATAAAAGGTGGTAAATTCAGAAGATAGAATGTTATTTAACCCTGAAAAGAAATGAGCTATAAAGCTATAAATTAAACTATATAATCCCAACCATATGACATTCTGGAAAAGGCAAAACTTCAAAGATAATTTAAAAAAAAGAAAAGAATCAGTGGTTTCCAGGGGTCGGGAAGGGAGTGGTGAATAAGTAAAGCACAATGGATTTTTAGGGCAGTGAAACTATTGGAATTGCTATCACAGTGGCATATTCATGTGAGAATATATCTGGCAAAACCAATATATTTATGTTGTATCTATGTCCTACATACATACAACACTAAAAGTGAACCCTAATGCAAACTATTGACTTTGGTTGATAAAGATGCATTAATTTAAGTTTATGAATCATAACTAATGTACCACTATGGTGTGAGATGCCCATAGTTTGGGAGATTGTGAATGTGTGGGAGTAAGGGGTATGTGGAAAATCTCTGTATGTTCCTCTGATTATTGCTGTGGACCTAAAACTTCTCTGAAAAAATAGAGTCCATTAAAAAAGAACCTGTCCACAAATTGTACGTCATTTAAACTCATGTAAGTTATTTATGTTTGAATGCCTTAGGAGAAATTTTGTGTGATTTTCCAGCCCTTAAAAGGAATCACAAGATGTTGGCATTATTTTTCATGATTGTCTGTGTTACTAAAATATTTCTTTTGCCCAGATATCAGATACACCAGATCACAACCCACAGTACAGTTACTGTTTTTATACTTATTCAGTTACAAATTCAGAAACAGAAGGACATGTAGCAACTTTAAATTGCCTGAGTTTTAATAAAATTTGTGAGTGGTAATGGATGGATACAGAAGTCTAATGACATCCTTTATTCTGCTAGCAAATGGAGACAGGTTTCAGAGGTAGAAAACATCAATTTCTGTTTAACCTAGTATACTCATCTGTACACAGCACTCACATTCATTCTCTCCAGGAAGGCTTTGCTATGGGATGATAAGTTTTAAAAAGGAATAGAATTTTATCACACACACAGACACACACACAAACACTCATGTGAATGTACACAGAGACTGAAAAATTTATATATATTTACAATTTATGAGTTACATGTGGGTAAAACCTTATGAATGAAAACAGCTATCTTACAAATCAATCCTGTATTAACATGAAAGAATTTATTCAAATTCTTGACTACATGGAATATTGAAAAGAACACTGAATCCACAGTCAAATAAGTCAGAACTTGATTCTTGCATATAGTTGCTTGATGCATTCGGGCAATTTACTGAATTAGGCAAATTCAGAAGTTTTTTGAAAACCTTATGAGTTCGATAAATAAAGACTTCTTACCAGTTTGGAAATATCCTGGACAAAGTAGTGAATGTTTTTGATACTTAGAGCCTCTAACAAATTCATATATTAGTTCATAGTCAGCACATTATAGAATTAAATAAATTTTATGCATATTTATTGCATATAATAGGGATCTAGTAAATGACAGTTTCAAAGTGCCATATATATATGTGTGTGTATATATATATATATATACACACATGTGTATAATACATAAATATATATATATATACATCTGTATACATATGCATACACATATGTACATATATGTGAAAACACACTGGTCATGGGAAACACCCTCATCCAACCACACAAGAGATGACTGTACACAAGGACACCACCAGGTGGTCAATATCTAAATCAGATTGATTATATTCTTTCTAGCCAAAGATGGAGAAGCTCTATGCAGTCAGCAAAAAATAGACTGGGAGCTGACTGTGGCTCCGATCATGAACTTCTCATTGCAAAATTCGGATTTAAATTAAGAACGTAGGGAAAACCACTAGACCATTAAGGTATGACCTAAATCAAATTCCTTACAACTATACAGTGGAAGTGACAAATAGATTCAAGGGATTAGATCTGATAGATAGAGTGCCTGAAGAACTATGGACAGTGGTTCATGACATTGTACAGGAGGCAGGGATCAAGACCATCCCCAAGAAAAAGAAATGAAAAAAGGCAAAATGGTTTTCTGAAGAGACCTTACAAATAGCTGAGAAAAGAAGAGAACCTAAAGGCAAAGGAGAAAAGGAAAAATATATCCATTTGAATGCAGAGTTCCAAAGAACAGCAAGGTGACATAAGAAAGCCTGCCTCAGGGGTCAATGCAAAGAAATAGAGGAAAATGATAGAAGAGGAAAGCCTAGAGATCTCTTCTAGAAAATTAGAGATAATAAGGAAACATTTCATGCAAAGATGAGCACAATAAAGGACAGAAATGGTATGGACCTAACAGAAGCAGAAGATATTAAGAAGAGGTGGCAAGCATACACAGAAAAATGATACAAAAAAGATCTTCATGACCCAGATAACCATGATGGTGTGATCAGTCACCTAGAGTTAGATATCCTCTATGTGAAATGTGGAATGTGAAGTCAAGTGGGCCTTAGGAAGCACCACTATGAACAAAGTTAGTAGGAGTGATGGAATTCCAGTTCAGTTATTTCAAATCTTAAAACATGATGCTGTGGGCCAGCAAAGTTGGAAAACTCAGCAGTGGCCACAGGACTGGAAAAGGTAAGTTTTCATTCCAATCCCAAAGAAAGGCAATGCCAGAGAATGTTCAAACTACCCCACAATTGCACTCAACTTACACACTAGCAAAGTAATGCTCAAAATTCTCCAAGTCAGGCTGCAACTATACACGAACGTGAACTTCCAGATGTTCAAACTGAATTTAGAAAAGGCAGAGGATCAGGTATCAAATTGCCAACATCTGCTGGATCATGGAAAAAGCAAGGAAGGTCCAGAAAAACATCTACATCTGCTTTATTGACTACACCAAAGCCTCTGACTGTGTGGATCACAGCATACTGTGGGAAATTCTTAAAGAGATGGGCATACCAGACCACCTGACCTTCCTCCTGAGAAATCTGTCTGCAGGTCAAGAAGCAACTGTTAGAACTGGACATGGAACAACAGACTGGTTTAAATCTTGAAAGACATATGTCAAGGCTGTATATTGTCACCCTGCTTTTTAAATTTATATGCAGAGTACATCATGTGAAACACTTGGTTGTATGAAGCACAAACTGGAATCAAGATTGCCAGGAGAAATATCAATAACCTCAGGTATGCAGATGACACCACTCTTATGGCAGAAAGTGAAAAAGAACTAAAGAGCCTCTTGATGAAAGCGAACGAGGAGAGTGAAAAAGTTGGCTTAAAGCTCAACATTCAGAAAATGAAGATCATGGGCTTTGGTCCCATAACTTCGTGGCAAATAGATGGGGAAACAATGGAATGAGTGAGAGAATTTATTGTTTGGGGCTTCAAAATCCCTGCAGATGGTGACTGCAGCCATGAAATAAAAAGATGCTTGTTCCTTAGAAGAAAAGCTATGACCAACCTAGACAGCATATTGAAAAGCAGAGACATCACTTTGCTGACAAAGTTTCATCTAGTCAAAGCTACTATTTTTCCAGTAGTCCTGTAAGGATGTGAGAGTTGGACTATAAAGAAAGCTGAATGCCAAAGAATTGATGCTTTTGAACTGTGGTGTTGGAGAAGACTCTTGAAAGTCCCTTGGACTGCAAGGAGATCCAACCAGTCAATCCTAATGGAAATCAGTCCTCAATATTCATTGGAAGGACTGATGCTGAATCAGAAACTCCTATAATTTGGCCACCTGATGCAAATAACTGACTCAATGGAAAAGACCCTGATGCTGGGAAAGATTGAAGGCAGGAGGAGAAGGGGATGACAGAGGATGAGATGGTTGGGTGGGATCACCGATGAACATGAGTTTGAGCAAGCTTCAGGAGTTGGTGATGAACAGGGTAGCCTGTTGTGCTGCTGTCCATGGGGTTGCAGAGTTAGGCATGACTGAATGACTGAACTGCACTGATATATAATTATATTAATATGAAAACATACATGCATCCATCATAATATACACATGGTTGCAGTGCAGTCAAAAAGTCATGTCCACTTCTTGCAACCCCATGACCTTAGCCCACCAGGCTCTCCTCTTCCTCTATTTGTAGGATTTCCCAGACAAGCATACTGAAGTGGGTTGCCATTTCCTACTCCAGGGGATCTTCCCAGCCCAGGGATTGAACTTGAGTCTCCTGCATTTCAGGAGTCTTTATGGGGAAAGGAGTCTTTACCTGCTGAGCCACCAGGGAAGCCCCTAATATATATATATATATATATATATATATATATATATACACACAAATGTGTCTAAACATATATCTTAAATAAATTATAATTTTAAATCCTAAAATTAAACTCATCAGCATTTTTTCTTTATTTTGAAAAAGAGAAAGCAAAGTTCAGAAGTGTTAATAACTTCCCTGATGCCATACCACTAACAAGTGTCAGAGCTGAAATTCAAACCTCACCCAACTGACCTCAGAGCCAGAATTTCCTGTACTACACAGCGTCATCCCCTATAACTTTTCCATCCTGGAGTCATTATTAATTTTCTAACTTACTCAGTGGCATGAGAGCTGAAGAAGCAAGAAGGAAGAGTTTCTTCTTATTTGACATCAGTTAGGAACATTCTGACAGGTGAAAGCTTTTTGCTGCTCTGTGCATACCCCAAATGACCCCTGGAACACTTTAAGCACTGATTTACAGAAGAATTTTACCAAGTAGGTGAATTTGCAAATTGGGAATCTCTCTCTACCTCTCCCACCCTCCCTCCCTCCCTGTCTCTTCTCTCCAGATATATATATATATATATATGTATATATATATATATATATACACACACACACACACACACACATATCTATATCTATATAAATACTACAGATGTATAGAATTGGTCCTTATTACTCACAGTCTTTTTCCCTGTACTTTGAAAGAGTAGGCAGTGGTAGCTACTAGCTAATACTCTAGAATCTGTTCTTATATTTGAAATATATACAGAGTCACACTAAGAAAAAAAAAGATGTCTAATTAAAGTTAAAGTATGTATTAGGGCTTGACTTTGTATCCAACAATATTAATTTTGTCACTTACTCAATGGCATACAACATATTGTAGATTCTTTAGTTTTTAATGGATGAAGCTAAGATATTTGTTTAAACCCTCATAGTTAAGTCATGAACAAAAACTTTTTTAGGGTGAAATTTTTTTGGGGGGGTTGATTTAAGTCTCCTTGTTTATCTTCCCTTAAATCTCTTCAGTTATCTAAAAGCTTGGGTCAGGTTTAAGGACAAAGTGATTTACAACTAAAAAGGAGGGTTCTTCTGTAAGGCTGATAAATAGACTAGAGGATCCAGAAAAGATAAAAATAGTTAAATATAGGGGATTTAAAATTGTTGAGATCAGCAAGTATGGATTTGGTTGTGCCTTTTCATTTGTTGGCAATTTTCTCATCTTTTTCCAAGTATTTCCTAGAACTTCAGCGGCAGTATAGTAATTCTGGGTGTGTGTGGTCGAAGTAAACAGTCTGTTGTCATTCAAGTCTGCATGTGTGAAATCACTTCAATAGTATCCAAGTCTTTGCAACCCCATGGACTGTAGCCCACCATACTCCTCTGTCCATGGGATTCTCCAGGCAAGAATACCATATTGGGTTCCCATTTCAAGTCTGCAAGATACTCGCAACTCCCCCTCAGTGAGGGATGCAGAAGCCAAGAATCTGGTCTATTATAGTCACTAAAATACCCTGATAACGTTTTGGGACAAACCCTCAAATAATTACAGAAGAATAAGTTGTCTCCCTAGTCTTTGATCTGCATATTCATTTTCCTCAAGATCTTCATGGGAAGAAATACTTCATTAGGGACAGAATTCTAGCATTTGCATTAAGCCCTTATTCATTGAGCCCTTATGTACAATATTCCTAATTCTATGCATTTTTCACTATAATTCGCCATCTTCTGAGTTACTGATAGTTTTTAGTATTTTCCATTAGCAGTTCACCTTTATATTCTGACATATATTTAAGATTTTCATGTTTATGCACATGTTTTTGAAAAAACATGCTCCAGGGTAAGTTTTAGCTTGATGCCAAAGGAATTCTCTAGATATGACCTATAAGATCCATAGGTCTAATACTCACAAAATTTTATAAAATTTGTGATTGTATGTGTCTTTTAAGCTATTTTAAAATAGATCTCATAGATTCATAATATTGTTAGTGATTACCATGCAACCTCCTAGATCTTTTAAATGTGAATATTATATATAATTACAACAATAAGGAAAATAACAATAATGAATCCATAGTGTAAGAGAAACAGTAATAACCTCTACAGTTTATTGAGTGCTTACAATATTTTAAGTAGTATGCTAAGGACTTTATATACTTAGTCTTAAATATTTTGTTCAGTAAATTAGTGAGATTCTTTAAACGATTAAGAAACTGACTCTCTGAAAGACTAAGCCTCTTCCTTAAAGCCTCATGCAGGTTAAAGGAAGTGACAAGATCATACAAAATTCTAAGTGCCTCCAGTGCCTATCTATCTCCTTAGGGCATCATAATAATAAACTTACTCAGGCTAGACCAAAGGATATGTGCAATTTAAAATATTTCCTGCCCCAGGACACTTATTAAGTGCAGATTTAGTGTTTATTAAGCTAAGGAAAAAAGAGTTTTATTTAGATCATCAGTGAGTGTCTGAACTAAAAGAAAGAGTTTTACCACCCTCCTATAAGGCTGAGTCAGACTAAATGGCACAAGTAAATATGGTCAAATGGTCAAATGTCAATGTGATTCCAGATTAAATTATTATAATTCTTTATGCCTGGAAAAACATATATCATATTTGAAAGCTTTTATTAGGAAGTTATATGAATGTACAGCCTATATTTGAGATTTTAAAACTCATGCAAAAAATTGTCTTAGCCATCTTTTCCATATTGACTATTTAAGTGTGATTGGACTAATCCAGAAGAACCAAAATGTATTTAAGGGTTAACCATTTCGTTCATTTTTTCGAGTATAACACTAAAAATTTTCTAAAACAGATCCTTTTCAACCATAATGAATAAAACTGTTTGATCAGGACATCACTTTTCTCTTCTCCTCTTTCCAATACAGAATGAGTTGTCCCACCTTTTGCATCATTTTATTGTATTCTTGAAGCTAAATTCTGCTTTTGTCATATTCTCTCTCTTTCTCCCTTTCTCTGTGAGTTGTGTGCGTGTGTGTGCATGCATGCATATATTTCTGTGTGTATATGACCAATTTAAAACTTAATGCAGCAATGGAACTGCAAAGGTTAGCTTTTTACTCTTTTACCAGCGGGATATAAACTTACAATAAATGTATACCATTTTTCTCTCAAATTACCTGAATATGTATGAAAATTAAAATACGTATAGAGAAGGACTTTGCCTATTTAGCTTGATAAATGTTCTCCAGAGTTATGCTTGCTACCCTTCATAATTTCTCCACCTATAAGATCTATAACATAGTATATTAATTAAACATTTGGGAGTTTTAATTTGATTTCCCAAATAAATTGTGAAGTATGGTATATCAGCAATTTCTTTACATTTGAAAAAAAAAAAAAAACTAGCAAAATACTCCTGGAAACCCAGTGGGATAACAGTATGCCATATATAATTTTGGTCACTTTATCCAGACATGTTTCAGGGATAAAGTAACATGTTATTTTTATTTTAAGTGCCTATATTTGGAAAAGAGAATTTAATAACAGAATTAATTTAAAATAGAAAAATTGTTAATATATATGCAATTAATAAATGTTCTCATAATTTTCCTTAAACACAATGTTGGTTAAGTAACTATTTAGAAGCAAGGAATGAATTTAATGAAAAACAGATACCTTCTGAAATGTACATGTTCTAGGGTATATGTACATGCATATGTTTATGTGTACACTCATTGCATCTCAAATTTTTCTATATAATATAAAAATTCATTCAGTCAGATTTATTTATCATATAATTTTGTGCACAGTGTCATGCTAGATAGTGTTGGATATATCCAAGGTCACATTCTAGGGAAAGGCTAATGATCATTGTATTGATTGTAGAGCTAATGATAATTAATATGATTGAGAATTAGAATATAAAAGAATGATAAAGAAGAGTTGATTAGTTAGTAAAAAATAAAACAAACAGTAGCAATAAATTTCCTTCCTAGGGTGCATTTACTGAGGACCTCTTAGCAGACCTGCATAGGCAGAAATCGTTTGACTATGGTGACAACAGCTGAAGCACTATTGATCTGCAGCGGTGGCAGAGGTATGTCAATTTCTGAAATGATTCTGGTAAATCCAAAAGCATTTGGTTCTATCTGTCCAAGCTAAGATGTAATTTATTACATCCATTATTTGTAATATTTTGCATCAGCAGTACAAAGAATGAGATTACTCAGTTAGGGCTGTAAATAGTGAAGACATGACATGAGTGCATCAGAGAATAGAGTTTATCACTGAAGGTAAGGGTCATGAGAGGACGTAGGCAAGGGCAAACAGATTAGAAAAGGAGGTATGATCATCAAGATAAATGAAGTGTCTTTTACATGAAAATCTAATCTTCTAGAAAGTCCACTGTTAATATATCATTTATATCAAACACTAGGATGAGAAAACTAGCAGGGGAAAATGATATTGTAATATTCATTGGCAGATTTTCAACTATCTTCATTTCACTTATTTTGAGAGTTAATTTTATGTATAATCTTATTTATAAAATAACTTTAAGGATTATCAAAATATAAAACTTTAAACAGTTAATATATTATCTGGATTTTATGGAGTTTATATTTAGATCAACTCAACTTAGTGTGAAAGCTTTCCTAGGATAATTTATTTCTCTGACATTTGGGTAAATTAACAATCCAAATGATTAATATTTCCTTAAAATAAATATGCCCCTACACATAAGTGTAGGCTGTGACTTTTTCAAAAATAGAGAGTTAAGCTTGATTGTGCTTGTAAGAAAATCTACATCATTCATGCAAATAAATAAAAATAGTTTATTTTATAAACACTTTTATATATTTAGGTTTTGTATTTTGGTTGTATGAATATATATCCTATGCACATATTTCAGTGTATTTTGAAATGAATGATTGTTTATTCAAAGTTAATGTTTGACAGGTAACATCTTCCCTAAAGATCTTTTTTTTTTTTTTTTTTAAATTTTCTAAATTTGCAAAGAGCAGGTTGAGTTGTTGCATGGATGTAGATATTCAAATGGAATGCTGAAATTAATTTTGGATTCCAAAACTCTGCTTCAATTCAGGAATGTTTTCTAATCAAAACATCATTAAATAGTTCAAATATACAATATAGCTTTATGCTTTGGGTGTTTTTAACATAAACCATCCTATGATTATGTTATGAATAGAGTTCATCTTTTATGTTCTAAAACAAAATTAAATGTTCACATTATACAGAGGAAAGAGAATAGTAAGCCACCATGGTGCTGTCTAGTTGTTTAGGGTTTGAAGTTGTGAATTTCAATCTGTGTGTGTTTTCAAATGACCATTAATCCATGGAATTCAGACACCATTCCCCAGGCTCAAATTCATTGATAGAAGCTTTAATGGGCTCTAACATTTTCTCATGAATTACAGATTTGTGACTTAAAAGTCAATGTACGCTGACGAGTTAAGCAAAAATACTCTGTAGACAAAAGCTAAAATAACTGTTTCACAATGTTCATACATGGAGCAAATTGGTATAAGCATGAAGGGCCTTTACCTGAGTATTAGAAGAAAATAGTATTAGAAGCATTAGAAGAAAAATAATTCAAATATTTTAAATTTATCAGTAAAAGTTCCTTGAGTTCATGAGACAGCAAAACTTGGTGAAAATAAAGTCATTTAATTTGTGTTTACACATATGTGTAAGCATGATACTGTGTAGCACTTAAAATACTGCAGAAAGTGTAGCATAAGTGACTTTTGCATTAAGTGTCTAGAAGGATCTAGATTAATAGTATAAGATCTAAGATCTGAATATCTGGACTTAAATCATGACTGAACCACCTCACAAATTATGTGAATTTGTTAATATATACACTGTCTCTATGCCTGTGTGCTCAGTAGTTCAGTATTGGCCAACTCTTTGTGACCCCACAGACTGAATAGGCTCCTCTGTCCATGGAATTTTCTAGGCAAGAATACTGGAGTGGGTTGCCATTTCCTCCTCTGATCTCTATGCCTGTTCACTTTAAAAAAAAAACATTCTTTGTTAAGGTTTTTACTCTTCATTCTGGCACTTTAGGGGCTTCTCAGGTGGTGATGGTGGTAAGGAACTCCCCTGTCAATGCAGGGGATGCTAGAGATGTGGGTTCAATCCCTGAGTTGCAAAGATTCCTTCTAGGAAGGCATGGCAACCCACTCCAGTATTATTGCTTGCAGAATGCCATGGACAGAAAAGGCTGGCTGGCTACAGTCCGTAGGGTCGCACAGAGTTGGACATGACTAAAGTGACTGAGCACACACACCCAGGCACTCTAAGGTTAAGTCAAAAAAAAAAAAAAAACTCACCTAAATCCCATTATTTCTTTGGCAAGATGACTCATCCTCTATATTTTAGTGTTATAATAAATTACTATATGTAAAGCTGCTTTGAATCATGTAAAATACTATGCAACATTCTTTCCCCTAGCCAGTAAGAGGGAATTCAGATTAATCAGCCACAAGGGTGCCCTTATTTGCTTTGGGTCAAATAATGTTAATTGACCACATTGAGAATTAAACCCATTTTCTGGCTTTAGCACAATTTTCTTGTCAACTGATTTAACCTGTCACAGACTGAAACATCTACAAATAGAGCTGCTGTGTACTTTACCAATGAATTGACATGTGAAAAACTGCTTCTACAAGAAACAGTTTTAATGTATCCCCTATTATCTGTCTCTTGAGCTTAAATGTATAGTGATTATTGCCAAGGTCACTTAGTAAACAAGAGAGTCTCATACCTTTGACTGCTCATGCATATAGTTTTAAATAGTTATTGATGATACATTTTTACAAAACGCTAACACATCTATCAAAACAGAAGGCTTGTGAAGAAAAGAATTAAAAAGCTCACTGAAAAAATTCAAAGCTGAAAAAAAGATGTTTTTCTTAGCTTCTGCAAATTCAATGTTGGATGAACAGAAATTAATGTAATTTTCTAACAATTCACTCCAGTTATGGAACTCTGTTATATGGGATTTTACCCTAAAAGAGGTATTTTACATCCTATAAATATTGTACAAAAGAAAAAAAAAAAAAGCAAAATAATCACCAACATTTTCAGCTGATGATTAAAATAGTATGATCTTTTAAAAAATAAAAGCAAGTTTTTTCATTAAGACTTTAATGTCATCTGACCACCTAGATTTATTTTAAAAAATGGTATTAAGAAAGACAATTTTGCTTTTATTTCTTAAGATAATGATTTTGGATGGAAGCAACAGATGATGAAATGAAAAAGAAGAGCTGTAACATTATCAGTCTTAAATAGTATATGTTAATTCCCATCATAAAATATACACATATTCTATTACTAAATCATTTCAAAGTTATTTAAATTTCTAATCTGTTGGTTACTTCTTGTTCTGGCAGTATAGCAGATATAGGGATCAGAGAAATTAGTTGGAAAGAGCTCTTTGGGAATCACCTAGAAGAAGTAAACCAAAACACTGGATAAAGTTTAGGAAAAAAAATACACACACACACACCACACACATGATGACAGTTGTGTTAGTGAGAAGGTAACATAAATCTTAAAATGCTATAAATGAAACTGAGAATCCAGAGGGGGAAAGTAAGCCTAAGTATTAATAATGTTGGCTCTGGGAACTTGTGCCAAAGGTTCCTAGCCTAGCCCTTAGACTTTAATGGGTTTTGAAGAGAATTAATCTAAGGCCTCCATTATTAGAATGAAGCAAAGTCTTCCCAGACAAATCTGGGTTTCCTAAAATTCAACGCCTACAATGCACAAAGTATGAAAAGAAGAGACATTCCATAGACAGACACAAAATAAGATTTTGCCCCAGCAATTCCTAATCACAAACTGAGTACCACACAGTATTAGAACTGACATTTACAACATTGTGTTCACCTAAAAATACACAGGCAAAAGTAAAAATAATGACTGTCCTGGATTTGTAAGCCATGAAAGATCTGTGAGAAACAACTATAAATACTTGCTGGGGGAATGCAGTTAAACTTTCAACAAATTCCCAAAGATAAAGTGCAAGTGTCATGGACTCACCATTCACGAACTGAAAAATACTTGAAGAAGTAATTCACTGTGAATGAGAGTTCTGAGAACCAACAAACTGAAAAATCATACTGCATATACTGGAATTATGAGAACCAGAATACAAAATATATTAGTATATTTTGATATATTTTATAAAATGAGGTATTAAAATATTACATATAAAATAAGACTGTTAACATATATATCTAGGAAGATTTGTAAAAAAAAAAAGAGTTTTACAGAAACTTATATACACAGACACTGTATTTGAAGTTAGAAATTCAATTCAGAATTAAAAGCAGATTATATTTAGCAAAATGTAAAACTGACATACTGAAGAATAGCAAAAATCTTTGCATTGAGAGAAAAGAAGACAATAAATATGAATGTGTTGTTATTATTGATGGAGTAAGACCTAGCATTCCGTGGTGCCTCAGATGGTAAAAAGAATCTGCCTGCAATGCTGGAGACCCGGGTTTGATTCCTGGGTTGGGAAGATCCCCTGGAGAGGTAAATGATAACCCACTCCAATGTTCTTGCCTGGAGAATTCCATGGATAGAGGAACCTGGCAGTGTTTAGTCCACGACTCACAAAGAGTCAGACATGACTGAGTGACTGACACACAGAAGACCTATCATATTACAAACTGGAATTAGAATAGGATGATAGTAGGAATGAAGAAAGGGAAATATTCTAAAACAATGGTGATTTTTCTGCCTCCACATTCTCTTCTTTCAACTCTTCCTTTGCTTAGCTATCCCTTCAACTCATGAATATTCAGTCCTAAAACAAGTAGATGGGACCCACAGTGGTAGTCATCTAAAAGTGATTGGTACATAAAGGATATCCACATTAGGAATGGGGAGAGGGTACAATACAACATTCTGGAACCTGTATGGTGTGAAGGGAGTATCCGAACAGAGATATGAAAACACAGAAGAGTATTTATTAAATAAATAAATAAATGGAATCACTGGAGTCAATTTCTCATTCTTAGAGGAATGCGAAAGTGAAAGTGAAGTCACTCATTCGTGTCCGACTCTTTGTAGCCTACCACGCTCCTCTGTTCATGGGATTTTCCAGGCAAGAGTACTGAAGTGGGCTTCCATTTCCTTCTCCAGTGGATCTTCCTGACCCAGGGATCGAACCCAGGTCTTCCGCATTGTAGGCAGACACTTTACCATCTGAGCCACCCAGGGTTAGAGAAGGTAATTACAAATATGGAAAGGAAGAAAACTAGAATGCACCCAAAAATGTGGAATTGAATTTGGGTATATGTTTGTGCACTCAAGACGTTTGATGATAGATAGATAGACAGATAGATAGATGCATACCTGGACATGAAAATGTGACAAAATACAAATTTTCTAACTCTTTCCATGAGAAAGCTGGAGGCAGCAGCATTCTAATTACAATGACCATAACAAATGTTCAAAGATTGACTTTTAAATTCCATCTTCCTTTAAAACAGATCAATTCTCCTGGTGAATGACTGATACAGGGTATAAGCATATAACAGTATACAATGGTCCTTAAACAACTTCTGCCAGTTAACAAGAAATGGCTTAGAGATGCAAGCATGTCAAAAACACATGGAAGCTGAAAATATTCCAGTTGGTCAAATTTGGAGAAATGTGGCCAACAAAACAGTAATTATAATAATAACAATCGATTATAACATCAAATAGAACAGGAAAACATGAATATAAGGTGATATAAAAAATAATTTGGAAGTTTTGTAAGAAACAAGATATTTACATAGTTTCAAATTAGCTTCAAACAAAATATTTGCTATTTAAAAAGGAAAAATGTATGACTTTTGACTGATAAACTCTGTTAGATAATACCTCATCAGAGTGATCAAAGTGACCACCACTACTGAAGGACAAATCTAAAGCGTGTACCACCTAATAAGTGGCAATAAGAATACAGCATCAATTCTGTAATAATCCTGTTAAAGTGTCATAACCTGTATCATATTATTATGAAGAAACACTCAGTGAATCCAAGTCGAGGAACACTCTTCAAAATAACTGGCCTGTAGCATTCAAACCTGTCAAGTTCATAAAAATTAAGGAATAACTAAAGAATTCTGTGAAATTGGAGGTAACTAAAGAGAAGTGAAAATTAAATGCAAACTGTAATGCTGAGTTGAAATCTTTGGCTATTAAAGGCATTATTGGAAAAACTGTAATGGATTTTGCTTCTTCAGTTCAGTTCAGTCGCTCAGTCTTGTCCGACTCTTTGCGACCCCATGAACCGCAGCATACAAAGCCTCCCTATCCATCACAAACTGCCGGAGTCTACACAAACCCATGTCCATTGAGTCAGAGTGATGCCATCCAACCATCTCATCCTCTGTTGTCCACTCCCCCCTCCTGCCCTCAACCATTCCCAGGATCAGGGTCATCTCAAATGAGTCAGCTCTTTCATCAGGTGATCAAAGTATTGGAGTTTCAGCTGCAGCATCAGTCCTTCCAATGAACACCCAGGACTGATCTCCTTTAGGCTGGAATGATTGGATCTCCTTGCAGTCCAAGGGACTCTCAAGAACCTTCTCCAACACCACAGCTCAAAAGCATCAATTCGGTGTTCAGCTTTCTTTATAGTTGAACTCTCATATCCATACATGACCAATGGAAAAACCATAGTCTTGACCAGATGGACCTTCGTTGGCAAAGTAATGTCTCTGCTTTTTAATGTACTGTCTGTCTAGGTTGGTCATAACTTTCCTTCCAAGGAGTAAGTTTCTTTTAATTTCATGGCTCCAATCACCATCTGCAGTGATTTTGGAGCCCAAAAAAATAAAGTCTGACACTGTTTCCCCATCTATTTGCCATGAAGTGATGGGACCGGATGCCATGATCTTAGATTTTTAAATGTTGAGCTTTAAGCCAACTTTTTCACTCTCTTCTTTCACTTTCATCAAGAGGCTCTTTAGTTCCTCTTCACTTTCTGCCATAAGGGTGGTGTCATCTGCATATCTGAGGTTATTGATATTTCTCCCAGCACTCTTGATTCCAGCTTGTGCCTCTTCCAGCCCAGCGTTTCTCATGATGTACTCTGCATATAAGTTAAATAAGCAGGGTGACAATATACAGCCTTGATGTACTCCTTTTCCTATTTGGAACCAGTCTGTTGTTCCATGTCCAGTTCTAAGTGTTGCTTCCTGACCTGCATACAGATTTCTCAGGAGGCAGGTCAGATGATCTGGTATTCCCATCTCCTTCAGAATTTTCCACAGTTTATTGTGATGCACACAGTCAAAGTCTTTGGCATAGTCAATAAAGCAGAAAGAAATATTTTTTCTGGAACTCTCTTGCTTTTTCAATGATCCAGCAGGTGTTGGCAATTTGATCTCTGGTTCCTCTGTCTTTTCTAAATCCAGCTTGAACATCTGGAAGTTCACGGCTCACCTATTGCTGAAGCCTGGCTTGGAGAATTTTGAGCATTGCTTTACTAGCGTGTGAGATGAGTGCAATTGTACGGTAGTCTGAACATTGTTATTGCCTTTCTTTGGGATTGGAATGAAAACTGACTTTTCCAGTCCTGTGGCCACTGCTGAGTTTTCCAAATTTGCTGACATATTGAGTGCAGCACTTTCACAGCATCATCTTTTAGGATTTGAAATAGCTTAACTGGAATTCCATCACCTCCACTAACTTTGTTTGTGGTGATGCTTCCTAAGGCCCACTTGACTTCACATTCCAGGATGTCTGGCTCTAGGTGAGTGTGAGTGATCACACCATTGTGATTATCAGGGTCGTGAAGATCTTTTTTGTACAGTTCTGTGTATCCTTGCCACCTCTTCTTAATATCTTCTGCTTCTGTTAGGTCCATACAATTTGCTTATTAGTTAGTAGCAGTATGTTAAAGTTTAATGTTAATTTTTATGGTTGTATGAAGGTCAAATAGTAGAATATCCTTCTTGTACAAAATAGGTACTGAAGTATTTTGGTAATAGTATCAGGCAACATACTCTCAAATGGTTCAGAAAAGGAAAGTTTATTCTTGACTGTTAATATTTTGTTAAGTTCGAGAATATATTAAAACTATTTTATTTTATACCCTATTTCCTAAATTGTTTTGTAACAATAGTTTTTAAACTTTTCCTTTTATAATTATTATTTATTTAACTTCACGGTTATTTACTTGCTTCCTTAAAGTACTGCAATATGTATGGTGTTGGTGGTTTAGTCACTAACTCTTGTGACCCCATGGGCTGTAGCCAAACAGGTTCCTCTATTCATGGGATTTTTCAGGCAAGAATACTGGAGTGGGTTGCCATTTCCTTGTACTTATTACTAAAAGTAAACGAAACAAAAATTAATGTGCAGAGTTTTTTCTAGAAGCTTTAATATCTTGGAAGCCTATATTGTATAAATCATGGTATTCTTAAATTATTTTTGTGGCAAAATTTGTAATTTAAAAAAAGAAACCAAATTGCATTTATAGAAATTACTTTTAGTATAAAAAAACTAATTAGCTTTGGTTATATAAATTCAGCATATAATTTTCATAGAGCTTACATACACTTTTCTATTGATAAATACTGTTTAGTATACCTGGAGGAGAGTGGGGGCTTATTTCCAAAGGAAGACTGCAAATTTCTCTCTTCCTAAAATTAGTTAATCAAATTTGAAGTTCTCTGCATTCATAAAAGTTTTATGTAGAATCTCAAATACTAAAAGAACTCACTGAGTGGTTAAATTGCACACTGGTTGCAAGATTAGCAATTTAAAAATCATGTTTTAATCCTCTAAGGTATTATGTGAAGAAATTACAGCACACTTATGCTGTCTAAATGGCACCCCAGTGACCTGAAATATTGAATGTGGGATTTCTTTAGGGAAGAAGCTTAGCACAGAATTTTGTCTCAGTAATTAAATATTTAATTTTAAATTTACTAAAAATTTCTATAGTGTAAAGAGTAGCTATGTAAGTACATACAACAACGAAACTATTACAGAAAGTAAATGACATTTAATTACTAAAGACATTTAATATAGAACTATGGACCAACTACTTTTTAGATACGTAAAATATCATAATTCAGGATTATTTCAAAGAAATAAAAATATTCAAAACTGACCACAAAATTCTGAGTTACTCATAGTGCTTAAAATTTTTAAATTATTCCCAGTGAAAAATACACAGGGATATATTTACTTGATATTAGTGAATAATAAGTAATAGTTAATACGAGCCTGAGAAAAACAACACTTTCTAACAATTCAAGTTTCAGGATGTTGAAATGAGCTTTCTTATAAGAAAACCAGTGCCATCTCCCAAAGGCAAAGAAAGAATTTCTCCCTTCAGAGAAATTGAAAAAAAGATAATTATACATTAGTGCTGACATTTTGCTGTTCAAGGAAGGGAAGGCTGAGTATGGGTTTATTAGTAGTTGCATGTTATTCTCATAGATACTGTAGAGTAATCACACAAAAATATGATACATTTTTAAGTAGCCCTTTATTACTGTTTGTTTTTTCATGAATGCTTTAATATGTTTGGTTGCCACTGAGGAATCTTAAGCTGACTTTTTCAAAATATGTTTGTTTTTAGTGTCTGATAAAGCATCTGAAAGTATTAGTCTGCTAATTATCCCCTAAAGCCATTTTATCATTCTATTTTTAATAACGAAATCCTTGTTTTTTAAAAAAGTAACTGGCTAAGCAGTGACAAGTCACCCTTCATAGCTTCCTGGGTACAGCTGTGACCTTCTAACTTAGTTTTGTCCAGTGATTGTTAGTGGAAGGGTTGTATACAACTTCTACATTACATCCTAAAGGGTACCAGTTTGCTGTCCACTTTCTCTTTTCCATTCCCAGAAGGCAACAGCAGAAACTGTAGGTATGAAGTAGCTTCAACACTGCAGATAAGGAACACTTAGTAATAGCTGATAAAAAGGTAAACTGAATCCTGAGTTTTTTGATTCACATCATTTTGAGGTCTCTTTATTACAACAGCTTTATCAGCAGGCCTAACTCAGTGTCTTTCCATGTGTGGCTGCATAAAGACTATTTGAAGAGTATAACAGCATGAATATTAGGGATTTAATTTTTAACATTTTAACTTTCATTTGTACCCTTTGGGCTTCCCTGGTGTCTCAGACGGTAAATAATCTGGCTACAATGTGGGAGACCAGGGTTCATTTCCTGGGTCAGGAAAATCCCCTGAAGAAGGGCAAAAAGAAATGATTTGCCTAAGAACATGCCTGACATCCCCACAGCTCTTTTCCAACTTACAAAATAAAGGTATGTCACCAACCAAGCCCAATCTTAGTACAGTGCCACACCAAAGCTATGGAAATCCTCGTGGTACAAAAATAGCCTTTTAAATGTTTGAACAAGAATCCATTTTCCTACAGGGTTTCCTGTATTCCTTTCATATCCAAGGTTAAGCAACACAGGTAAACAGAGGAATCTAGATTCGAACCTAATCAATTGGTTCCAAAACCTGCCCTCCTTATCACAAGACAGGGATTTCAAGAAGACAAGCCCAAAAGACAAATCCATCGTACGCAAAGTTCTCATCATTGCCACTGTTCCTGAGCCATATCAACAATAACCATCCACAAGGTTTAAAGCCAGATTTGGATGAAGTAAGAAACACTGAGTGCCCTGGTGAAGTGAAAGTGACTTAGTCATGTCTGACTCTGTGACGCCATGAACTATGAAGCCTGCCAGGCTCCTCTGTTTATGGAATTCTCCTGGCAAGAATACTGGAGTGGGTTGCCATTCCCTCCTCCAGGGGTTCTTTCCATCCCAGGGATCAAACCTGGTTCTCCTGCATTGTGAGCAGATTCTTTACTGTACGAGCTATAAGGAGTGCCCCCAAAGAACCCAATTTTAAAAATAACAAAAACTAAAATTTATGGAACATTTAGTATGTAGGCACCATGCTAAGCCATTCACAATGGTGTAAAATAATTCTGTGAGAGGTTTATTATTATGTTTATTTTACAGAATGAGACACACAAATCTGAAGCATATATTTTAAAGTAGCATAGGAAGTTGGTATAAGTAAGTAGTCAAATCAATCACTCCGAGTATAGAACTGGGAGTTTTCATTTGTGTTTATCTAGTCCAAGACTCTCGAGAGTCCCTTGGACTGCAAGGAGATCCAACCAGTCCATCCTAGAGGAGATTAGTCCTGGGTGTTCATTGGAAGGACTGATGTTGAAGCTAAAACTCCAGTACTTTGGCCACCTCATGCAAAGAGCTGGCTCATTTGAGACGACCCTGATGCTGGGAAAGATTGAGGGCAGGAGGAGAAGCAGCGACAGAGGATGAGATGATTGGATGGCATCACTGACTCAATGGGACATGAGTTTGGGTAAACTCCGGGAGCTTGTGATGGACAGGAAGGCCTGGTGTGCTGCAGCTCATGGGGTCACAAAGAGTCAGACACAACTGAGCAACTGAACTGAACTGAACTGAGCCCAATATATTAATTATAGATAGCATGTCTGACAACTATCAGTAGAGATGAGCATAAATTACATTTAGGATTCTTTCCAAACTTTACATTCTATGAAAGACCATATATTTTGATAATCAAATAATCATTTTTACTTAGGGAATCACAGAAAATCATTTAATAATAATGCAAAATATTGATACTCTGTATATTAATAATAATGACTACTTCACCTTTATACCCATGTAATCAATCAAGTAGTCACATTTTATGCCTTGTCTGTCTGAATCCTGGATTTCCATTGAATCAGTGCAGCTATAAATCTTCCTGGGTAAGTATTAGAGTAAACATATTTTCATTTCTCATTTATAAATACATAGTAGTAAAACCTTTGTGTTGTGTGGGTAAGTATATGTATACGTTTATAAATAACTCAAATTTCTTTTTTTGTGGCATCTTTGTCTGGCTTTGGTATTAGGGTGATGGTGGCCTCATAGAGTGAGTTTGGGAGTTTACATTCTTCTGCAATTTTCTGGAAGACTTTGAGTAGGATAAGTGTTAATTCTTCTCTAAATTTTTGGTAGAATTCACCTGTGAAGCCATCTGGTTCTGGGCTTCTGTTTGTTGGAAGATTTTGTTTTGTTTTGTATTTTTTACTTCTTTTTATTTTTTTAAGATTTTTGATTACAGTTTTGATTTCCATGCTTGTGATGGGTCTCTTCAGATTTTCTATTCCTTCCTGGTTCAGTTTTGGAAGGTTATACTTTCTAAGAATTTTGCCATTTCTTCCAACTTGTCCATTTTATTGGCCTATAGTTACTCATAGTAGTCTCTTATGATCTTTTGTACTTTTGTGTTGTCCATTGTGATTTCTCCATTTTCATTTCTAATTTTATTGATTTGATTCTTCTCCTTTTTTCTTGATGAGTCTGGCTAATGGTTTGTCTGTTTTATTTATCTTCTCAAAGAACCAGCTTTTAGCTTTGTTGATCTTTGCTATAGTCTTTGTTGTTTCTTTTTCACTTATTTCTGCTCTGATTTTTATGATTTCTTTCCTTCTACTAACTTTGGGGTTTTTCTTTTTCTTATTTTTCTAGTTTCTTTAGGTGTAAAGTTAGGTTGTTTATTTGATGTTTCTCTTATTTCTTGGGCTTCCCTTGTGGCTCAGCTGGTAAAGAATCTGTCTGCAATGCAGGGACCTGGGTTCAGTCCCTGGGTTAGGAAGATTCCCTGGAGAAGGGAAAGGCTACCCACTCCGGTATTCTGGCCTGGAGAATTCCATGGACTGTATAGTTCATGGGGTCACAAAGAGACAGAAATGACTGAGAGACTTTCACTTTCACTTTCATGTTTCTTGCTTCTTGTGGTAAGCTTGTATTTCTATGAACCTTCCTCTTAGCCCTGTTTCAACTGAATCCCATAGGTTTTAGGTTGTTGTGTTTTTATTTTCATTTGTTTCTATGTATATTTTGATTTTGTTTTCTATTTCTCTGTGATCTGTTGGCTATTCAGAAGCATGCTGATTAACATTCATATGTTTGTGTTTTTTATATAAATAACTTAAATATTTTCCTAAGCATATGTGTAATTAAATGCATAATTCTAAAGAATTTCCAAAGTGATTGTACTATATTCCATCCCCTCTCATACCAGCTCTGCATGAGTTCCAGTTGGCCTACATCTGCACCACAACTTGATCATCTCTTTATTTTATGTGTAATATTAATATATATGATCTCTATATTTTAAATTATAGCCATTCTAGTGCATATATAACTGTGTGTCCCATTGGTCTTAATTTACATTTCTCAGAAGATTGATTTTGAGCACATTTTAATGTTCTTATTAGAAACACAGATATGCTATTATGTCAAATGTCTTTTCAAATATTTTGACCATTTCCTTGGGTCTGGCTTTCCTCATACTATGAGGGTAGAAGAGTTTTTCATTTACTCTTGATACAAGTCAGTAATATATATTTTTAACATTTTCTTCAGTGTCTGAAGAGCCTTTTCCCCCTAATTATTTCTCTTTAGAAAGAGAAGTTTTTAATCTTGGAAAAGTGGAATTATTCCTTAAAAAAATAAAAAAGCTCATATTTCTGACATAACTAATCTTTCCCTTCTCCAATGTCACAGAGATTCTCATAGATTTTTACAAAGCTATGTTAGTTATCACCTTCATGTTTGGAACTAAGAACAATTTCAAGTTACATTTTTGAATGATAGCAGGTTATACTCAAGGTTTATTCCCCTACCCCATAGTGACGTAAAGGCTATCAGCTTCATTTGAGAGAAAGACTTCTGTCTCTTGCATTTAATATCCTTGGAGTTTTGGCAAAAATCATTTGAGCATATTTGTGGGATTTACTTTTCACCTCATTTTTTTCCCTTCAACCTATACATCCATTCTTATCTAGTGATGCTCTATCTTCATTACTCTATAATGAGTCTTGAAATTAGTCAATGTAAGTCCTCTTTATTCTTTTACTAGATTCCTTTTGAAATTAAATTTCCCTTGTATTTTGATCATATATCTGTAAAACACCCAGTAGATAATAACTAGAATTTTATTAAGTCTACAAAGCAGCTTGGAATAAGGTGATATCTGAACAACATTGAATATAACTATAGCATATGTAACTTGTATATTAGGGCTTCCCTGGTGGCTAAGTGGTAAAAAAAAAAAAAAAAATCCTCCTGCCAATGAAGGAGATGCAGATTCAATCTCTGGTTGGGAAGATCCCCTGGAGAAGGAAACGGCAACCCACTCCAGTATTGTTGCCTGGGAAATCCAGAGGAAAGACAGAGGAGCCTGCAGGGTGATAGTCCACACAGAAGAGCTGTACGTGACTTAATTTTTTCTTTTCCATTTATTTTTATTAGTTGGAGGCTGTACGTGACTTAGTGACTAACAACAACATCAATTCAAGTATTACTACAATTTAAAAGAAAAAGTGAAAATTAATGCAACTCCAGGAATAAGAAATAATGACTAGCATGTTTTAGTTCTAGAAAAATGCATTATTAATAGAAAAAAAATAAACACCTAAGTTATGCACTAATCATAAGTATTATAAAATAAGCCATCCTGTATATTTCAAAGCCTATTTCTATATTTTTGACACTGTAATTATCCAAATATGTCCATGTTAGAAAATATGAATCTATCTCATTCATCTTTGAGCCTACATATCACATTTTACAATTTTATTAATTTACCATCACTGATTAATTTTAGAGAATTAAGGATGATTACATTTCTGTTACATTAAAGAACTTTGTAATAAAAATCCTTGTACAGAAGTCCGATATAGAATTCTACTTATACAACTAAGGTAAATGTCTGAAACCTCAACAGTTAGAATTGTATATCTAAATTGTTCGTGTGCATGTGTTTAAGAAGTGAAAACCCCCTTTACACCTACTGGTCCAAGTTAGATTTTTATAACAATGAGGGCCCATTTCCATAGACACCTGCAAACACTAAGTATTAGATATTCTTCATCTTTTTATATTGCTTTTCAAATTACTGTGATTATGATCTGTTGATAAATTTGTAAAGGACTTATTCAAGTGTCCTAGAGACTATTGAATATATGATGACTAAGAGTTTTAATGTTTTAGGCAAGGCTATAAAAGTAAATTCTGGAAGTAAACTTAAAAAAATAATTGCTCATCCCATGGCAAGTGGATCATTTAAGTAAGCGTATTTGAGTACCTTCTATGTTTTCCAAGTATTGTTCATGTATTTTATTGTTGTTACTCCCAAGTCACATTCAACTCCTTGTGGATGTCCAACCCCATGGACTGAAGCATGCCAGGCTCTTCTGTCCTCCACTATCTTCTGGAGTTTGCTCACATTCACGTCCATTGAATGGAAGATGCTATCTAACCATCTTATCCTCTGAACCCTTCTCATTTTGCCATAAGTATTTCCTAGCACTGGGGTCTTTTCCAGTGAGTCAGCTCTTTGCATCAGGTGGCCAAAGTATTGGTGCTTCAGCTTCAGCATCTGTCCTTCCACTGAATTTTCAGGGTTGATTGCCTTTATGATTGATTGGTTTGGTCTCCTTGTAGTCCAAGGGACACTCAATAGTCTTCTACAGAACCACAATTTGAAAGCATCAGTTCTTCACTGTTCAGTCTTCTTTATGGTTCAACTCACATCTGTACATGGCTACTGGAAAATAATCATAGCTTTGACTATAGGAAACTTTGTCGGCAATGTGATGTTTCTCCTTTTGAGTATGCTTCTAGTTTTGTCATAGCTGTCCTTCCAGTGGAAGCAGTGACAAATTTTTATTTTCTTGTGCTCCAAAATCACAGTGGATGGTGACTGGAATCATGAAATTAAAAGATGTTTGCTCCTTGGAAGGAAAGCTATGTACTTTAGATAACTTGTTGAAGAAGGCAGACAAGAAGATTATTTTTCATAGATGTTAACTATACTGTGAAGAAAGCCATGAGCCGAAGAATTGAAGGCTTTGAACTGTCGTGTTGGAGAAGACTCTTGAGAGTCCCTTGGACTGCAAGGGGATCCAACCAGTCTATCCTAAAGGAGACCAGTCCTGAGTGATAATTGGAAGGACTGATGCTGAAGCTGAGACTCCAATACTTTGGCCACCTCATGGGAAGAGTTGACTTATTAGAAAAGAGCCTGATGCTGGGAGAGATTGGGGGCAGGAGGAGAAGGGGACAACAGAGGATGAGATGGCTGGATGACATCACCAGCTCAATGGACATGAGTTTGAGTAAACTCCGGGAATTGGTGATGGACAGGGAGGCCTGGCGTGCTGTGATTCATGGGGTCGCAAAGAGTTAGACACGACTGAGTGACTGAACTGAACTGAACTGAATTTGAGTTAATTTCTCCTATGCCTCCATTTCACCTGAAGAAAAGAAATTAATTTGTGATTGCTTTCTACTGCTCACCTAAATTGATAGATTGGGAGAGAAAAAAAATTAAAATTTAAAATGTTGCATGTAATATAAAATCTGAAAGAGGGCTTTTAATTGATTTAAAACTCATATAAGTTTTTTAATTAAAATATTTGTATAAGCTATTTGTTATTAAATATCATTATGAACAGTCTTGATTTAGTGTATTCAATAAACATGGAATATGTGTCATTGATATGTGTCATTCACCAGTGAACAAAGCTCCTACCCTATTGGAAAAAGCTGGTATGATTTTTGTATGATATGACAAAAAGTAGAACAGGTCATAATATAGACAAATCTAGAGTATCTTTATATGAGAGACACCTAATTCACTTTGAGGTGGGAAAGGGAGGATTTGAGACGTGTTTCTAACTGGTGGTTGTAGTCCAGTCGCTCAGTTGTGTCTGACTGTTTGCGACCCCATGGACTGCAGCAGGCCAGGCTTCCCTGCCTTTCACTCTTGTGCAGAGTTTGCTCAAACTCGTGTCCATTGAGTCAGTGATGCCATCCAATCATCTCATTCTCTGCCGTCCACTTCTCCTCTTACCTTGAATCTATCCTAGCATCAGGGTCATTTCCAATGAGTTGACTCTTCACATCAGATAGTCAGAGAATTGGAGCTTCAGCAAAAGTCCTTTCAATGAATATTCAGGACTGATTTCCTTAAAGATTGACAAGTTTTATCTCCTTGCAGTTCAAAGGACTCTCAAGAGTCTTCTCCAGCACCACTATTTAAAAGTATCATTTCTTTGGTGTCCAGCCTCTGTTTTGATCCAACTCACATTTATACATGACTACTGGAAAAACCATAGCTTTGACTAGATGGACCTTTGTTAACAAAGTGATGTCTATGCTTTTTAATATGCTGTCAGGGTTTGTCATAATATTTCTTTCAAGGAGCAAGCATCTTTTAATTTCATGGCTGCAGTCACCATCTGCAGTGATTTTTGGAGCCCGAGAAAATAAACTCTGCCACTGTTTCCACTTTTCCCCCATTTATTTGCCATGAAGTGATGGAACAAGATGGAACAATATCTTAGTTTTTTGAATGTGGAGTTTTAAGCTAGCTTTTTCACTCTCCTTTTTCACTTTCATCAAGAGGCTCTTTAGTTCCTCTTCACTTTCTGCCATTAGGGTGGTAATATCTGCATACCTAAGGTTATTGATATTTCTCCTGACTAGATTGATTCCAGCTTGTGATTCATACAGCCCAGTATTTTGCATGATGTATTCTGCATAGGAATTCAATAAATAGAGTGACAATAGACATCCTCATATGCGCCTTTCCCAATTTTGAATCAGTCCATTGTTCTATGTCTGGTACTAACTGTTGCTTCTTGACTTGCATACAGGTTCCCCAGGAGACAGGTAAGGAGGTCTGATATTTCCATTTTTTTAATGAATCTTTCACCGTTTGTTGTGATCCACACAACCAAAGGTTTAGTATATTCAGTGAAGCAGAAGTACATGTTTTACTGAAATCCTCTTGCTTTTTGTATAATCCAATGAAAGAGAAAGTGAAAGTCACTCAGTCGTGTCTGACGCTTTGAGACCCCATGTACTATACAGTCCATGGAATTCTCCAGGCCATAATAATGAACTGGGAAGCCTTTCCCTTCTCCTAGGAGATCTTCCCAACCCATGGATCGAACCCAGGTCTCCTGCACTGGAGGCAGATTCTTTACCAGCTGAGCCACAAGGGAAGCCGAAGAATACTGGAGTGGGTAGCCATTCCCTCTCCAGGGGATCTTCTTGACCCAAGGATCGAGCCCCAGTTTCTTACACTGTAGGCAGATTCTTTACTGTTGCAGCCACCAGGGAAGTTTTAAATAAAATGGCTCAGTCGTGACTCTTTGTGACCCCATGGACTATACAGTCCTTGGAATTCTCCAGGCCAAAATATTGGAGTGGGTAGCCTTTCTCTTCTCCAAGGGATCTTCCCAACCCAGGGATCTAACCCTGGTCTCCCGCATTGCAGGTGGATTTTTTACAAGCTGAGTCACAAGGGAAGCCCAAGAATACTGAAGTGGGTAGCCTATCAATTCTCCAGCAGTCCTTTCCACCAAGGAAGATCCAATGGATGTTGGCAATTTGATCTCTAGTTCCTCTGCCTTTTCTAAACCCAGCTTGACATCTGGAAGTTCTCAGTTCATGTACAGTTGAAGCCTAGCAAGAAGGAATTAGATCATTACCTTGCTAGAATGTGAAATGAGCATAATTTTAAGGTAATTTGAATATTCTTTGGCCTTGACCTTCTTTGGATTTGACACAAAAACTGACCTTTTCCAGTCCTGTGGCCACTGTTGAGTTTTCCAAATTTGCTGGCATATTTAGTACACTTTAATAGCATCATCTTTTAGGATTTGAAATAGCTTAGCTGGGATACCATCACCTCCACTAGCTTTGTTCATAGTAATGTTTCCTAAGGCCCACTTGACTTTACACTCCAAGATGTCTGGCTGTAGGTAAGTGACCACACCATTGTCATTATCTGGGTCATTAACACCTTTTGTGTACAGTTCTGGGTATTCTTGCCACCTCTTCTTAGTCTCTACTGTTTCTCTTATGTCCTTGCTATTTCTGTCCTTTATTGTGCCCATCTTTTATAAAATGTCCCCTTGATATCTCTAATTTTCTTGAAGAGATATCTAGTCTTTCCCATTCTGTTGTTTTACTGTATTTCTTTGCATTGTTTCCTGAGGAATACTTTCTTATCTCCCCTCTCTATTCTCTGGAACTCTGCCTTCAAATAGGTATATCTTTCCCTTTCTCCTTGCCTTTCACTTCTCTTCTTTTCTCAGCTATTCGTAAGCCCTCCTCAGACAACCATTTTGCCTTTTTGCACTTCTTTTTCTTGGGGGTGGTTTTGGTCACTGCTTCCTAAACCATGTTATGAACCTTCATCCATAGTTCCTCAGGCACTCTATCAGATCTAACCTTGAGTCTATTTGTTACTTCCACGGTATAATCATAAGGGATTTGATTTAGACCATACCTGAATTGTCTAGGGGTTTTCCCTACTTTCTTAATTCAAGTCTGAATTTTGCAATAAGGAGTTCATGATCTGAGCCATAGTCAGTTCCTAGTCTTGTTTTTGCTAACTGTATAGAGTGTCTCCATCTTTGGCTGCAAAGAATATAATCAATCTGATTTTGGTACTGATCTGGTGATGCCCATGTGTAGAGTCATCTCTTGTACTTTTGGTAGAAGGTGTTTGCTATGACCAATGTGTTCTCTTGGCAAAACTCTGTTAGCCTTTGCCCTGCTTCATTTTTTTTTTCCCCAAAGCCAAACTTGCCTGTTACTCCAGGTATCTCTTGACTTCTTACTTTTGCATTCCAGTCCCCTATGCTGAAAAGGACATATTTTGTGTGTGTGTGTGTGTGTGTGTGTGTGTGTGTGTGTGTGTGTGTGTGTGTGTGTGTGTGTGTGTGCGCTTCTAAGTGTAGTGGGCTCACTGCACTTAGAAATTATTAGGCATTTTAGGTCAGAAAAACAATAGGACTCTAAGCAGAGAAAAGTAAGCAGGGAATAAAGCTATTAATAAAAGAAAGAGGAAAATCCATTTCATTTGTGCAATTCTAGGGAGTTAGAAAAACCACATCCTAATATGAATAAGAGAATATTGTGGGGGAGGAGCCAAGATGGCGGAGGAGTAGGACGGGGAGACCACTTTCTCTCCTACAAATTCATCAAAAGAATAACTGAACGCAGAGCAAACTTCGCAAAACAACTTCGGATCGCTAGCTGAGGTCATCAGGCGCCCAGAAAAGCAGCCCATTGTCTTCGAAAGGAGGTAGGACAAAATATAAAAGATAAAAAGTGAGACAAAAGAGCTAAGGACGGAGATCCGTCCCGGGAGCTCTTAGGCGGCATTGCTTGGGGTAGGGTCCGGCCCGAGTGCCCTGAGGACAATCGGAGGGAACTTCTGTGAGTTGCCAACTTGAACTGTGGGAGACCAAAAGAGAGAGAGTAAATTAACCGGCCCGAACACACTGCCGGCCGTTCGCAGAACAAAGAGACCGAGAGGGTCCAGAGAGGAGCTCGCAGGCTGCGGACCGGCCCAGCCCCGCCGGAGGCAGGAGGCAGGGGGGAGGGGAAGGTCGCGGCGAGACACAGGGCGCAGGCACCCGACCGGCGCGGGCGGGGACTGGGGCTGGGGACGCGGAGGGCGGAAGGCGCGCGCACCCGACTGGCGCCAGCGGAAACTGAGACTGGGTCCGCGGAAGGGAGTGAGTGCGCCACACCTGGGGATAGTGCGCCCATCAAGCCCCTCGCTGCCTGGACCGCTCTGACGGGGAAGGCACAGAGAGCAGGCGCAGCTTTTCCTTCCGCGCTTTTGTGTAACACCCGAGGGCTGGAACCTAGCGCAGCGCGGGCGCGCTCCATATAGAACAGCCGGGAGCCTGAGCAGCGCAGACGGAGAAAGCAGCGTCAGCCCTTCCTGGCAGCGCCAGCCCGCCCCCGCAGGGCCAGCCCCTCCCCGCAGGGCCAGCCCCTCCCCGCAGCGTCAGCCCCGCCCCGCAGCGCCAGCCCATCCCGGCAGCGTCAGCCCCTCCCAGCAGCGCAACGGAACTAGCTACCTGAATAAGAGTCCACCTCCGCCCGCCTGTGTCAGGGCGGAAATGAGGCTCTGAAGAGACCGGCAAACAGAAGCCAAATAAACAAAGGGAACCGCTTCAGAAGGGACTGGTGCAACAGATTAAAATCCCTCTAGGAAACGCTGACTACACCGGAGGGGCCTGTAGATATCGAGAAGCGTAAGCTGGAACGAGGAGCTATCTGAAACTGAGCTGAACCCACACTGACTGCAACAGCTCCAGAGAAACTCCTAGATATAATTTTACTTTTTTCTCTTTTTTTTTTTTTTTAATTTTTTAAATTTTTTTTCTTTTTTTCTTTTTTTTCTTTTTTCTTTCTTCTCTTTTATTTTCCTTTAAAATCCCCTATTACTACCCCATTACTCCTTAACTTTCATTTCCACAGACTTTTACGATTTTTTAATTAGGGGGGAAAAAAAAATTTTTTTTTCTTTTCTTTTCCTTTCTTTTTTTTCCTTTTTTTTCTTTCCTTTTTCTCTTCTATTTTCTATTTTTCTTTTTCTCTTATTTCTTTTAAAGTCCTCTAGTACTCCTCTACTACTCCTTAATTTTCATTTTCAATACACTATAACCTTACAAAAAAAAAAAAGAGAAGCCCTATTTTTAAACCGAAGATTATTCTCTCCCAATCTTGACTCTCTGTTTTCTACCTCAGAACACCTCTATTTCCTCCTTTCCCCTTCTCTTCCCAATCCAATTCTGTGAATCCTTGTAGGTGACTGGGCTACGGAGAACACTCTGGGAACAGACAGCTGCGTAGATCTGTCTCTCTCCTCTTGAGTCCCCTTTTTTCTCCTCCTGTTCATCTCTATCTCCCTCCTCCCTCTCCTCTTCTTCATGTAACTCTGTGAACCTCTCTGGGTGTCCCTAACGGGGGAGAATCTTTTAGCCATTAACCTAGAAGTTTTCTTATCAGGGCTGTATAGTTGGAGAAGTCCTGAGACTACAGGAAGAATAAAACTAAAATCCAGAGGCAGGAGACTTAAGCCCAAAACCTGAGAACACCAGAAAACTCCTGACTACATGGAACTTTAAGTAATAAGTGACCGTCCAAAAGCCTCCATACCTACACTGAAACCAACCACCACCCAAGAGCCAATAAGTTTTAGAGCAAGACATACCACGCAAATTCTCCAGCAACGCAGGAACATAGCCCTGAACATCAACATACAGGCTGCCCAAGGACACACCTAACACATAGACCCATCTCAAAACTCATTACTGGGCACTCCATTGCTCTCCAAAGAGAAGAAATCAAGTTCCACGCACCAGAACACTGACGCAAGCTCCCCTAACCAGGAAATCTTGACAAGACAATTGTCTAACCCCACCCACTGGGTTACTCCTCCACAATAAAAAGGAACCACAGACCTCCAGAATACAGAAAGCCCACTCCAGATACAGCAATCTAAACAAGATGAAAAGGCAAAGAAATACCCAACAGTTAAAGGAACATGAAAAATGCCCACCAAGTCAAACAAAAGAGGAGGAGATAGGGAATCTACCTGAAAAAGAATTTAGAATAATGATAATAAAAATGATCCAAAATCTTGAAAACAAAATGGAGTTACAGATAAATAGCCTGGAAACAAAGATTGAAAAGATTCAAGAACTGTTTAATAAAGACCTAGAAGAAATAAAAAAGAATCAATTAAAAATGAATAATGCAATGAATGAGATCAAAAAAACTTTGGAGGGAACCAAGAGTAGATTAACAAGCAGGAAGCTAGGAATAAGTGAGGTAAGAAGATTAAAATGGTGGAAATAAATGAAGCGAGAGGAAAAAAAAAAAAGGATCAAAAGAAATGAGGACAAAACCTCAGGACTCTGGACATGTGAAACGCCCAACATTCGAATCATAAGGAGTTCCAGAAGAAGAAGACAAAAGAAAGGCCATGAGAAAATACTCGAGGAGATAATAGCTGAAAACTTCCCTAAAATGGGAAAGGAAATAGCCACCCAAATCCAAGAAACCCAGAGAGTCCCAAACAGGATAAACCCAAGGCGAAACACCCCAAGACACATATTAATCAAATTAACAAAGATCAAACACAAAGAACAAATATTAAAAGCAGCAAGGGAGAAACAACAAATAACACACAAAGGGATTTCCATAAGGATAACAGCTGATCTATCAATAGAAACCCTCCAGGCCAGAAGGGAATGGCCCAGGACGTACTGATGAAATAATGAAGAGAATAACCTACAACCTAGATTTAACTGTACCCAGCAAGGATCTCAATTCAGATCATGAAGGAAGAATTCCAAAAGCTTTACAGTAAGCAAAAGCTGAGAGATTCTAGCACCACCAAACCAGCTCTCAACAAATTGCTAAAGGATCTCTCTAGACAGAAAATCAGAAAGGGTGTATAAACGTGAACCCAAACAACAAAGTAAATGGGCAACGGGACCACACTATCAATAATTTACCCTAAATGGTAAATGGGTGAATGCCCCCAACCAAAAGACCCAAAGATTGGGCGGGAATGGATACAAAAACAAGACCCCTATATGTGCTGTCTACAAGAGACCCACCTCAAAACAAGAGACACATACAGACTAAAAGTGAAGGGCTGGAAAAAAAAATATTTCATGCAAATGGAGACCAAAAGAAAGCAGGAGTCTCAATACTCATATCAGATAAAATAGACTTTCGAATAAAGGATGTGAAAAGAGACAAAGAAGGACACTACATAATGATCAAAGGATCAATCAAAGAAGAAGATATAACAATTACAAATATATATGCACCCAACATAGGAGCACCGCAATATGTATGGCAAACGCTAACGAGTATGAAAGAGGAAATTAATAGTAACACAATAATAGTGGGAGACTTTAATACCCCACTCACAACTATGGATAGATCAACTAAACAGAAAATTAACAAGGAACACAAACCTTAAATGACACAATGGACCAGCTAGACCTAATTGATATCTATAGGACATTTCACCCCAAAACAATCAACTTCACTTTTTTCTCAAGGACACGGAACCTTTTTCTCCAGAATAGCATCACATCCTGGCCATAAATTGGTCTTGGAAAATGGCAAAAAAATGAAATCAGTTTCCAGTCATTCTTTTCTGACCACAGTGCAGTAAGATTAGATCTCAATTACAGGAAAAAAATTGTTAAAACTTCAAACATATGGAGGCTAAATAACACGCTTCTGAATAACCAACAAATCATAGAAGAAATCAAAAAAGAAATCAAAATATGCATAGAAATGAATGAAAATGAAAACACAACAACCCAAAACCTATGGACACTGTAAAAGCAGTGCTAAGGGGAAGGTTCATAGCATTACAGGCTTACATCAAGAAACAAAAAAAAAACCAAATAAATAACCTAACTCTACACCTAAAGCAATTAGAGAAGGAAGAAATGAAGAACCCCAGAGTTAGCAGAAGGAAAGAAATCTTAAAAATCAGGGCAGAAATAAATGCAAAAGAAACTAAAGTGACCATAGCAAAAATCAACAAGGGTAAAAGCTGGTTTTTTGAAAAAATAAACAAAATTGACAAACCATTAGCAAGACTCATTAAGAAGCAAAGAGAGAAGAACCAAATTAACAAAATTAGAAATGAAAATGGAGAGATCACAACAGACAACACTGAAATACAAAGGATCATAAGAGACTACTACCAGCAGCTCTATGCCAATAAAATGGACAACTTGGATGAAATGGACAAATTCTTAGAAAAGTATAACTTTCCAAAACTGAACCAGGAAGAAATAGAAGATCTTAACAGACCCATCACAAGCAAGGAAATCGAAACTGTCATCAAAAATCTTCCAGCAAACAAAAGCCCAGGACCAGATGGCTTCACAGCTGAATTCTACCAAAAATTTAGAGAAGAGCTAACACCTATCTTACTCAAACTCTTCCAGAAAATTGCAGATGAAGGTAAGCTTCCAAACTCATTCTATGAGGCCACCATCACCCTAATTCCAAAACCAGACAAAGATGCCACAAACAAAGAAAACTACAGGCCAATATCACTGATGAACATAGATGCAAAAATCCTTAACAAAATTCTAGCACACAGAATCCAACAACATATTAAAAAAATCATACACCATGACCAAGTGGGCTTTATCCCAGGAATGCAAGGATTCTTTAATATCCATAAATCAATCAATGTAATACACCACATTAACAAATTGAAAGATAAAAACCATATGATTATTTCAATAGATGCAGAGAAAGCCTTTGACAAAATTCAACACTCATTTATGATTAAAACTCTCCAAAAAGCAGGAATAGAAGGAACATACCTCAACATAATAAAAGCTATATATGAACAAACCCACAGCAAGCATCACCCTCCAAATATGTGAAAAAAATTGAAGCATTTCCCCTGAAATCAGGAACAAGACAGTGCCCACTCTCACCACTACTATTCAACATAAGTGTTGAAGTTTGGCCACAGCAATCAGAGCAGAAAAAGATAAGTAAAAGGAATCCAGATAGGGAAAGAAGAAGTGAAACTCTCACTGTTTGCAGATGACATGATCCTCTACATAGAAAACCCTAAAGACTCTACCAGAAAATTAGTAGAGCTAATCAACGAATATAGTAAAGTTGCAGGATATAAAATTAACACACAGAAATCCCTTGCATTCCTATATACTAACAATGAAAAAAACAGAAAGAGAAATTAAGGAAACAATACCATTCACCATTGCAACAAAAAGAATAAAATACTTAGGAGTATATCTACCTAAAGAAACAAAGGACCTATACATAGAAAACTATAAAACACTGATGAAAGAAATCAAAGAGGACACAAACAGATGGAGAAACATACCGTGTTCATGGATA